>NW_017306898.1:444769-448697 GCF_000935625.1 Nanorana parkeri | reverse complement strand
GGCACAGCTGGAACTGGGGGGAAAAGAGGCCCAGTCATCAAATGCAGTTCAGGTCCAGGGCAGCCATAAAGCAATAATATAAGTAATATGAAACAGCAAGATTGTTCGCTCAGAGCAAAACGGCAGGTCATTGACATTGTTTGCGGGTTACAGCAAAGGCCGGTATGTTACTTAAGGGAAACTAGAAGGTAATTCCATTTGTTTTGCACTTTATGTTATTGAAGTTTTTACTTTGCCATCCGCTAAATAAAATGACAAAAAGCAGCTGCTGTAAAAGAAGAACTTTAACCCAGAGTAACCCACATGGAGGATGTTTAGTTTGCTAAAGGAAATCTTAGAAGAATACTTGTAATTCCCCCTCTTTGTTATCCTTTGTTACAGCTCAGAGCTGCTGATGCCTTGAATCCTCTTTGCAGCCACTTCCAGTCTACATGCACTCCAGTGATGGCTGAATGGAATTTCTCTGGGAGGGTTTCCTAATGGTGACAACAGTGGACCATGCCTGGGTAAAGTTTCCACTCCACAGGAATAGGGTTGGCACCTGTCCGGGATTCACCCAGACAGTCCGGGTTTTGAGTCCCGTATGTGCTGTGTCCGGGTTTCAGGCCAGCTGAAACTTAGACACAAGAAGTTATGATGTCAGGACGAGAGGGGTAGCCACGGGGTCCTAGTGTTTCAACTTGAGTGCATGGAAGATGGATGGGACACAGAGGGACGCCGGAACTCGGAGAGGTGTCTGAGACACAGAGTGCAGATAAGTCTAGGAGGGCACACTCTCTCCTCTCTCTCTCTCTCCTGGCTGTCTATCCTCTCTCTTTTCTCCTGGCTGTCTCTCCTCTCTCTCTCTCAGCTGTCTCTCCACACTCTCTCCCCTGGTTGTCTCTCCTCTCTCTCCTGACCGTCTCTCCTTGCTCTCTACCCTGGCTGTCTCTCCTCGCTTACTACCCTGGCTGTCTTTCCCCTCTCTCTCCCCTGGCTGTCTCTCTCTCCCAGCTGTCTCTCCACACTCTCTCCCCTGGTTGTCTCTCCTGGCTGTCTCTCCTCTCTCTCTCCCCTGGCTACCTCTCTGCGCTCTATCCCTGGCTCTTTCTCTTCATCTCTCTCCCTGCTGTCTCTCCTCGCTCACTCCCGTTGGCTGTCTCTCCTCTCTTTCTCCTTGCTGTTGCTCCTTTCTCTCTCCTGACGGTTTTTCCTCTCTCTCCTGGCGGTCTCCTCTCTCTCTCTCTCTCTCTCTCTCCTGGCGGTCTCTCCTCTCTCTCTCTCCTGGCTGTCCCTCCTCTCTCTCTCCCCTGGCGGTCTCTCCTCACTGTCTCCCCTGGCTGTCCCTCCTCACTCTCTTCACCTGGCTGTCTCTCCTCACTCTCTTCCCTGGCTCTCTCTCCTGGCTGTCTCTCCTTGTTGTCTCTTCGGGCTCTCCTCTCACTCTCTCTCCTGGCTGTCTCTCCTCTCACTCTCTCTCCTGGCAACCCTACACACTTAGTGCCTGTGACGAAGTGACAAAGCAGTAGAGCAGTTGGGAGACAGGGACAGAGCGCTGACACTCTATAACAGGAAATTCCTGAACAAGGATCTTCATGGCAGGATCACAGATATTACAATATTTGGCACATTAGAGGTGTTTAGGATAAAACATGAAACACGGTCAGATTGCTAAACACAACTCCCTCCCGCGCTTCCCCCAAGAACTGAATCTAGGGGATCTTTTTCCCCACAGGCTTGTCTTTGCACACACAATACACACAGCCCGAGCCATCCTTTGACAGGATCTGTGAATGAATAAACTGCAGGTCCCAGATTTGTAGTTCTCAATGGAATATAAGTGCGGTGACATCACCAGACTTGTAGCACACTTCCTGCACTTCTGCAGGGGCCAGAGCATTGCACCCGACATCCACCGATCACAGTTTAGTCCCGGATCACACCACAGCATAGCGGGAACACGCATAACAGTGACGCGCATTCACAGGCGTTTCTTTCCCACGTTTGCCGTGCATCCCAATTGATTTCAGTGGGTTCCTGGACCTGCAACGAATGCAGGAAAGTAGTGCATGTAGCAAATTCTGCAATGTGCATTTCGCATTTCTTCCTATGCATTCAAATGCGTGCGTATGCGCAGAAAAACCTCACACTTTCCTGGCTGCGTTTGGGGTGCCATTAACTAGCAATGGTGCCGCAAGCGTGTTTGGAGTTTGTGACGTGTTCTGCGAAAGCATGTGGTGTTTCCCATGTTTGGCATTCGTTCACGGACCGCGATGTTGTGAACGCGGACTTACTGGCTCCAATGCAAAAAAATACCAAACACACAAGTTTCCTTTTTATGAAGAAGTGCGCATGAATTCATTTTTATCAAAAAGTGGACTTTCCCTCTAAAATAACGATCCTTACCCCCAGCGCGTTCACATGTCTTTAAAAATGCAGCACGCATGCGCTGTATCATACTCGTGCAAAGGAACCTTGGACATGTCTCCTGACTTCCTATTTGACGTCGGGGGAAGTGCTGAGAGCGAGAGATGGCGGTGGACACATGTTTGAAAAATCCATTTAAAGGGGATTGCGCAACACACAAAGTATATCTAAAGAGATTTGAATTTTTTGGGTGTCGTACTCCTTTAAGTGAACGCTGCGTCACCTTATCCTGTAAGGTCCTTACCCTGTCCCGCCAATCTCCGACACGTCTCCTGACATCCTATAGGACGCTGGGGGAAGTGCTGAGAGCGAGAGACGGCGGTGGGCACATGCTTGAAAAATCCTTTTAAAAGGAGAAACAAAGTATATCTAAAGAGATTTGATTTTTTTCGCTCCATTAAGTGAACGCTGCGTCACCTTATCCTGCCCTCTTGATCTCCAACATGTTTCCTGACATCCTATTGGACGCTGGGGGAAGTGCTGAGAGTGAGAGACGGCGGTGGGCACATGCTTGAAAAATCCCTTTAAAGGGTAAACATGAAGTATATCTAAAGAGAATCAAAATTTTCGGGTGTCGTGCTCCTTTAAGTGAACGCTGCTTCACCTTATCATGTAAGGTCTGTCTCCTTGCCCTGTCCCACCGATCTCCGGCACGTCTCCTGACATCCTATTGGACGTTGCGGGAAGTGCTGAGAGCCAGAGACACGGGCAGGCACATGCTTGAAAAATCCCTTTAAAGGGGATTGTGCAACACATAAAGTATAAATAAAAAGAATCACATTTTTTTGGGTGTCCTTCTCCTTTTAGTGAATGCTGCTTCACCTTATCCTCTAAGCTAAGTGGGAAAAAAAATTTTTTGCGCAGTGATAATCCTCCACTCCTTTAGTGAATCAGCCCTGAGACGTGGAGAGCGTCTCCACGTCGCGAAGTTCCATGAGACGGCTCTGAGCACCGACGTGTCCGCTCCTAGGGGCACTTGTGAGCGCCGAGAGAACTCTCAATAATGATACAATGTATCCGGAACATCCTGAAATCGTTCTTTATCGCCCGTAAAAGGATCACTTTGCCGGATCCCGCTCGGCGAGCAGTCTAGAGCACTTTACGGAGACGCTCGGCGGCGAGCATCCGCGCTTGGTAAACATTTGCCAATTTAAAGGGTCCGCGAACCTGAAGGGGCTCCGGGGAACAAAAAAAAAAAAAAAAGAGGCTCGTTATGGCTGAAGCGGAACGCAGGGATTTGGAAAGGAAAAGGCAAAGGCACTCACCCGCTCGTCTTCTGCCGGGAGCTCGCCACTTGTTCGCCGTCGTTCCTCCTTCTTATTGTCCTGTGACAGGCGTCCCCGGGAGGTGACATCGGAGGACGGAGTGGAAGGCGAGGATGCTCCGGGTTGGATCTCATTCATAAGGCAGGCTCCTTCCACTTACACACCCGCCGACGGCGAGCCCCCACCCCAAACCGGCCCTCCCTCCCTCCCCATCTGGCAAGCTGGAGGTACAGGCGAGCAGGATCAGTACACGCACA
>NW_017306898.1:431558-444558 GCF_000935625.1 Nanorana parkeri | reverse complement strand
CCGGATTTTATATTATAGAAGATACAATTATCTCCCATGTATGAATCATTGGAATGTAAGGTGCTTGACGGCAATGCACCCCCCTCCCCCACTTCCTCCTCGGCTTCCAGTAAGCAGCAGCTCTATGCAAGGATACTACTTAATGATGGGGTCCTTAAAGTGGATCTGTCACGTGAACGATATGGAGGCAGCCATTGAGCTGGACAAATACATAAGGGCCCATTTACATGTGTGCAGTGCGTTATGTCAGACGATAACGTGCCTTGCATTAAAGCAGCCTCCCCGACTTTCAATAAGCAGCAGCTATGATACTACTTCATTATGGGGTCCTTAAAGTGGACCTGTCACCTGAATGATACAGAGGAAGCCATTGAGCTGGACAAATATTTTAAAGACCATTTGTATGTGAGTGGTGCATGTGCGTGTTATGTCATGCGTTTAAATGCTTTGCTTTAAGGGAGCCTCCCCGACTGCCGGTAAGCAGCAGCTCTATGCAATGATACTATTAATTATGGGGTCCTTAAAGTGGACCTGTCACCTGAATGATATTATAAAGCCCATTTGTTTGTGAGTGGTGCGTTAGTGCATGTGTCATGTCATGCGTTAACATGCGTTGCATTACAGCAGCCTCCCCGACTTCCGGTAAGCAGCAGCTTTATACAATAATACTACTTAATTATGGGGTCCTTAAAGTGGACCTGTCATCTGAATTCTAGGGAGGCAGCCAATGAGCTGGACAAACAATTTAGGGCTCATTTACATGTGTGCAGTGCGTTATGTCACGCGTTGCATTAAAGCAGCCTCCCCGACTTCAAGTAAGCAGCAGCTCTACGCAAGAACACTATTTAATGATGGGGTCCTTAAAGTAGACCTGTCATCTAAATGCAACGGACGCATACATTGAGCTGGACAAATCCCTTAGGGCCCATTCACATGTGCACGGCGCGTTACTGCACGTGTTTTTTTTCTCTTCAATTTATTGCGTTTGAGGCTGATAGAAGCCAATGGTGACGCATCAAAATGCATGTGACATGATGATGTGTTGGCCACGGGTATTACGAAGCCTGGGTCACTGGCTGCCAATTGAATCCACTTCAGATCTTTATTTTAGAAATGCATCAGAAACGTGCGTCATTGTGTAATGTAGAGGAGGAGAGGGGGGGTGTCTGTAGTCAAGACCAGGAGAGCAGTGTAGGGTGACAACGTGCTCCTACATAGATGTGCAGTAAGTGAGCGTTGTCACTCTGGGACAGGAAGTGTGTTACTGGCAGGAACACCAGGAGGAGGGAAGAAAGCCTGAAAACAAATGCAGCCGCCACATCTAAGGACTGGGAAGCTGCAATATATTACATGTTTTTGTTCTTGGTTTTAAAGCTGAAATCTGAGATGAACAAATGTTTAAATAGAAAATCCGTAATAAAGACCGCTCACTGCTGGTCTCTCTTCTTGTGCAAGGTGACTGGTCTTGTCTCCGCCTCCTCCTGTAATAAAGACCGCTCACTGCTGCTCTCTCTCCTTGTGCAGGGTGACTGGTCTTGTCTCCGCCCCCATCTGTAATAAAGACCGCTCACCGCTGTTCTCTCTCTCCTTGTGCAGAGTGACTGGTCTTGTCTACGCCCCCTACTGTAATAAAGACCGGTTACTACTGCTCTCTCTCTCCTTGTGCAGGGTGACTGGTCTTGTCTCCGCCCCCTCCTCTAATAAAGACTGCTCACTGCAGACAAAATATGGAGCAGTTGACTATGGCAACCAATCAGGTTCTCTCTTCAGTTTGTTCAGTTAAGCTTTGAAAATGAAAGGTGGATGCTGATTGGTTGCCATGCACAGCTGCTCCAGATTTTCTTGGCTCCAGTTCTGATAAATTTCCCTCAATATGTATAAAGAATAAAATAGTCTAAAAAATTAAATAAGTCTAAAAAAATAATTCTTCTAAAATAAAGTCTAAAAAATAAAAAAATAAATGTCTTAAAACCACCACTTTGCACGCAGGATCTCTCCATATCCCTGGGATCAGTGATGCGAAGGTTCTCTATTTCTATATAGGGCGGGTGTTGAAAAGGGTCAGACATGAGAAATCCCCCGAGACCAACAACCATCTGCCGCTCCACAACGGGGTTCATGGTGGATCTAGCGGACGGTGGACACGGGGAGCCGGCTGCTGTGACATGTCACGCCAATTAGGAGGCAATGTCAAAGTGTCAGCTGCCTCTGCATGCCGCATGAACAGTGCGCGCAATTATACCCAGCGACGGAAACAAAAACCTCCCCTCCTGGATTATTTATAACCCCAAATTTTCTATTACCCACTGACAGACCGTCAATCCGCGCAGCTGTACTGGGATGGATCCAAGAGACTGCTGCTGTTATTTTAAGTGGACCTGTCATACATGTTTGAAGGAGGTATACAGCTCCAGGTTTAGAAACATTGATTTATATCAATTTTATATATATATATATATACACTATATTACCAAAAGTATTGGGACGCCGGCCTTTACATGCACATGAACTTTATTGGCATCCCAGTCTTTGTCCGTAGGGTTCAGTATTGGGTTGGCTCCGCCCTTTGCCGCTCTAACAGTTTCAAATCTTCTGGAAAGGCATCCACAAGGTTTAGGTGTGCCTATGGGAATGTTGGACCATTTGTGAGGTCAGGTGCTGATGTTGGACAAGAAGGCCGGGCTCGCAGTCTCCGCTCTAATTTATCCCAAAGGTGTTCTATCGGCGTGCGGTCAGGACTCTGTTTTCCTTATTGCTTGTTGCGTCACTTCCTGTGTGCCTGCCGTTTTTTCTTTTTTTGATTGGACAGTTTGGACCAGAGGCGCTTTGCCATTGGTCCAAGCCATCCACAGAGCTCACTCCTCTAACAAAGAGTAGAGGCTGTGACAGCTCTGGCTTCAATAGTTAGGTTACACAAGCAGTGGGGAAGCCTGCTGCTGTGTAACCTAACTACCTGTCAGAAGCCGGATGCAGCACTGCCTATAATTAACATCCAGCGCTCCGTCCATGACAGGTTACACAGCGAGAGGATTTCCCTGCTGTGTAACCTGATAGAAGCACATCTGAATGGAGAAAAAGCTGTCAGCTGACAGCTTTTTCCTCCATAATACTAGGTGAGGCTCTGCCTCCCCTGACTGCACGTCCCTTGTGGACACCCCTCCAAATGGTTGACCTCAGGTGTTTCCAGTGAAGGGCGCTGGTAATGCTACATCATACAAAGACATTTTATACAAGCGTGCTCTTCCAACCTTGTGAAGACCGTCTTATGTTCCAGCATGACGCCCCACCTGTGCACAAAGCCAGCTCCATAAAAACATGGTCTGAGGTGTTTGGTGTTGAGGAACCCGGGTGACCTCCACAGAGCTCTGACCTCAACCCTACTGAACAGCTTTGGGATGAATTGGAATGTCTATCGTGAGCCAGGTCTACTCATCCACCATCAGTACCTGACCTCACGAACGCTCTTTTGGTTAAATAGACACAGATTCCCAAAGACACAACCAGGGCCGGATTTACTCTCTCTGATGCCCCAATGCCAGGCTCCTCAATGCGCCCTCCTGTATGCAGGCTGCATACAAGTGATATCGGCGACATTGCTGAGATCACTTGTACATACAAGTGGCGGCTTCCCCGCTGTACATTTAGCCCTACTTACCCAAAGCAGGGCTAAATGCAGAAAACAACTACCCGCCCGGCACCCGGAACTGCATGTCCCGGGCGTCGGGAGGTAGGAATTCCACACCCCTGCTGCCCCTCTACTCCCTGCTGCCCCAAGGCCGGGCCTCGGTTGACCTTGTGGGAAATCCGGCCCTGGACACACCCCGAGATCCTGAGGAGGGCCTTCCCAGAAGAGTGGAGGCTGTCATAGCCACAAAAGGCCAACTCCATATCAATGCCTATGGTTCCGGAATGGGTTGACCAACAATCTCATGTTGGTCCGGTGTCCAAAAACTTTTGACCTTGCAATTCAATTAGAGGTCTACTGCTGGCCATGCCGGTATTGATCTGAACTTACAGCAAATCAATCTTTTTGATCTTCTGATTCCAGCAATCAATAATAATTAATCACTACCACACTGACTGGTTTCATGGTGGTGACCGCAAAAAGAAAGCAACTGGATGGACGGGAAATCTACAGTAGTTTGGAAGCTAATTGTACGGAGTGTGAAGAAACTGAAATGATCGCTTTGACCAGCACTTGGGTTGGGCACAGAAATTTTTGAGAAATTATATCATGAACCTGGTGAGAGACCGATAGTCGAGGAGGCTTCTCTTACTTCTCGCGTCCTACACCCCCTGGAGGTGAGAACAGGGTGTGAAAGGACAGCAAGGAGTACGAGTGCCACAGGTGGGATCAGGCACAGGTGCAGGAATGTCCAGGAGCGGATAAGCCGATTCAGGAAGCAGGAATGGAGTCAAGGGTAGCCAAGGATCAGAGCCAACAAGGTACAAAATCAACAGGCAATAAACAAGTCCAGGATACAGGCCGAGGTCAGGGGTGGGCAGCAGTCAAGAGGAGTCCAAACAATCCGAGTCACAGGCAAAGTCTTCAACAGGATCATGGGCACAGGGAACAAGCACACACAGCTGAAAGACCATCAGCAAAGTAAGCAGGGCAGGCTCGTTTAAATAGGCCATTTCCTTATTGCTTGTTGCATCACTTCCTGTGTGCCTGCCGTTTGCGCGTCTTTCCGGTTGAACGCACATGCGCACCACAGCATATTTCCGTCCAGTTCGGGAGGTTTGCGCGCATGAGTGGCCATCGTCTTTACCTTATAGATTAATTCTGCCCAAATTTTACTCTCATTGTCGGTCAACAATCTGCTTAGGTGAAATTTGCTTTTTTTTTTAAAGTTTTTTGTTTTTTTTATTTAGAAAGCATTGAGTTTTCTCCTTTTGTGTTTATATTTAGGACAATGTAAGTTATTTAATTTAGGGGTCTGTTTATAAACAATTCGAAGAGCCATTCGCCTTGTGAATCTCAATGAACGTTCATTCTGTGTGTTTGGAGGCAAAAACAAAAGGTGTTTGGTATATTTCATTTCCAGGTCAAAAATAATATCAGGAAAATATGACATTATGGCCTATAGATGGAGCTAAAGAGCACAGGAAGAAATAATTATTTCCTGTGCTTCTCAACTCCATTTAGTGGCTAAA
The DNA here is from genome assembly GCF_000935625.1 of Nanorana parkeri. Taxonomy (NCBI): domain Eukaryota; kingdom Metazoa; phylum Chordata; class Amphibia; order Anura; family Dicroglossidae; genus Nanorana; species Nanorana parkeri. The sequence continues at coordinate 439,401 of NW_017306898.1, read as the reverse complement.
ATGTGGTATTGACCTGATTTAAGTCTGTGAAGGTTCTCATTTATCCAGGTCATGGTATATCTGTAAAAAATAAGTCAAGGCAACTGGACTTGCTGTATTCTTCTTGAAGCTGTTTCACCGGTCATCCGACCAGCTCTCCGAATTGAGAAAGCTGATCGGATGATCGGCGAAACTTCTTCAAGGAAAATACAGCAAGTCCAGTTGCCTTGACTTATTTTTTACAGATACCTGATATAAGTATTTATTTCCTGTGCTACTTGACTCCATCTGGTGGCCATAACGTGTTATTTACCTTGCATTCCATTCAACCTGAAAAGAAAATGTAAAAGTTTTTTTGCTTTTGCCTCTATTTGCACCGAAAAAACGTTCACAGTGATTCGCAGTGCGAATGGCTCTGAAAATCATTCATGAACAGACCGTTTAGTGTTCTCTGATTTTGAATAGTATAACTTTTGTTGTGCCTATTTGATCATTACATAGGTTATGTCGCATTCACTTTTTTATTTTACTTTTCCTTTAAAAAATATGCAAAATAATGAGGCTATGTGAGCAGCTGCTTTTTTGGCATGGGAATAGGCCCAGGATAGCTGGAAGGAACTTCTGTAACCCTCAGGGGCCATTAAAAGCACATTGCATGCTTAAAATCCCCCAGCAGCCTTCTTCATTTCACCTTCTCAGAGTGACTCCTTATGCATTTAGCAAAAAATTCAGGGAAATTAAACCTGTTGGGTTTATCATCCCTCAACAGCACTGCTATTGGATAGGGATGAGGTTCCGGTTTGATGCCATCACGGGTTTGAGGAGAACCCTGCATGCTCGAGGTTCCCCATCCTGGCGAATTCCTGGATGAATTAGACAGCTGGTCAGCTGGCTTAGAAGGGGCCATAACTGGAGCTTTGTTATATGTGGGTTCCCAGCAGCCATCACTTAGTTTGTGTTGGAGTATTTTAGGGAAATCTGACGTCTGTATAGGAAGATTAAGTTGCTATAAGGTGCTATGCAAGGAGAACACACAAAACAAGACTCTACAGCTCCGGTGAAGGAATGAGCTGGGTGCTTGCTGCTGGGAGCAGCTCCCCGCTCCAATATGAGTCCATGCAAAAAGAAGAAAAGTTGGCCACACACTGGCTTCCAGTGGGATAGTTAATTGAAGCTTCCACCTCATCACTGGTGTCTAGCCCAAGGGCCACCCTGACGTGTTTCACCAAATCATGGGCTTAGTCATAGAGATCATCTATAAGGTGCTATATTGTCTTAAGTCCTCCATCCCCTCATAAAGGGGATGGAGGACTCATAAAGGGGATGGAGGACCTGAGCTATGAGAACAGGCTACTAAATTTAAACATGTTCTCATTGGAAGTAAGGAGATTAATGGGGATAGCAACATTAGCAGCCAACTCTTTACAATTAACTCCATGACAAGGACTAGAGGCCACCACCTAAAACTAGTGGAGAAAAAATTTAGCCACAAGAGGCGAAGGGGGTTTCTTCTCAGATAGATCAGCCAGGGTCTGGAACTCACTGCCACATGCTGTGATTTCGGCTGAGAGTGTGGAATCATTCAAGAGGCGATTGGACGAATTCCTCGGGGACCGTAATATACAGGGGTACAAGTACTCTTAAGAATTATATCAAGCAGGGACCCTTACATACGCACACATCAGTAGGACCATGCACATACACGCAATAGGTTGGACTTGATGGACATATGTCTTTATTCAACCTCAAATACTATGTGACTATGTAAACTATGTAAATTAGTGTGGATTGCACAGTGGTGGGCTACATATTCTTTTATACCCTATTTTATGTTCAGGGTTCAGAGACCCAACATTCCTTGTTAGAACTACACTGAGTGACCAGATTATTATGACCACCTGACGTTTGTAGGCAAATTAGCTATAATTTGGCGCTGAAGTTGCTGGAGGGCCAGACCATTATAAATAGGGAAGCAGTTTGTTTACCACGACAGTAGAAGTGATTTGTTTCTGAAGATACGGGGAAACAACGCGATTTAACAGCCTTTGAACGTGGGATGATTGTTGGTGCTCGGAGCCATGGAGCGAGTATCAGCAAAACAGCAGAATTCGGTAAATGTTCAAGAGCAGCTGTTGTTAAAGTGTTTAAAGATTGGACTGTCAGCCAAAAATCTGGGTCTGAACGTGCGAATTGTGGCCGTCAGCGACTAGTCAATGTTAGGGCAGAACGGGGGAGGGGCAAGACTGGTACAAGACAACAGAAGGGCAACAGTGCCGTGTCAGATTCCTCGCTTCACCTTTCATCATCTCGTGGAGTCACGAGGCGGCCCAATAAAGTAATCTCGTGGCCCAACGAAGTACTGATGGGGTGGTCATAATAATCTGGCCACTCAGTGTATATTTTTGTGTGTGTGTCAGCCACAACTCTTGCTGTTGTTTAGCTTCTGAGACCCCCCATTGCAGTGTTTTTGTTCTTGTTTTGTTGGTTTTTTTTTTTTATTTCATGTTTATCCATATTTATCATTTTTCTGCTCGGGTAAAACATTATTTGGGGTTTATTGTTTCAGGGTTATTTTTTTGTTTGTTTTATAAAGGGGGAAATATTATACGTTATTTTTGACATTACCTTTTTAGAGAGGGGGTGAATCTCCCCAACGGGGACATACGCAGCAATAAAAACGTGACAGGTGTTCTAATCCTCTCCGCTCTATCAAAAACTACAAAAAAAAGTTTTGGCTTTAGTTACACTTTAAATAATGGAGTCACTGAATCAATAGGTCCATAGCTGAGATGTATAAATTGCTCTGATCCATAGGGGGTTGTACCGGTGTGAGAGATGAAGATGTCCGCTTTCAGGTCTCTCTACTTTCAGGTAAGCGGCACACCTGCAGACAAGAACAAAACATGTATCTAAAGTGACAAAGTCCCTCTTGGTTCGAGTTCCTATTGACTGTGCATTAGGTGAACTGAAAGAACGCCATGGAGACTTTGATTAATGCCGTGACGGTTCCCTCGCACTGCAGAGAATCCATCAAGTGATCGGGATGTATCGGATTGAAGGCCATTAGTAAAGGGCTCTGCAGGATTTCTGAACAGAGTTTACTCTCCCTGTATGGCTCTTCTCCATCCACAGAGAGTTCAGGAAAGGTTATTGCTCAGCATCCACAGCGTGATGGAGACTTAAATAGGATTTTAAAGATGACCTGTCTCCCAGAACTCCTGGCCATCACTCCTCCAGCAATCAATTAACATAAATGACCAACACATAACACAAATTGGAATTAAATGGCCATAAGAGCCTTCATCAACAAGCATATCAATAACATAGTACAATCAAATACAATAGGAATGAAGTCCAAGGTCCTTTGGAGGCAGTTTGGGTAAGACTCAGTATCTGCATAAGCCCATGAGATAGACTTCCTGAGTCTCAACACCAACTTGGAGACATAGGCACAATTAAAGTGACACTAACACCGGAGTAAAACCGTCAAAATGTATTCAAGTACCTTAACTATTTAACTTAACTAACAACAATGTATCTTATTTGTGTATCACTCGGCTGTAGATCCTTCAAATCATCTCTGAATTGGTCCCTGTGTGTGTTGTAAAGTAGTCACCGCTCCAAGCTCGCTCCCGGGATGGACTACAATCTCACTACAAATTAGTAAACTAAACCTGAGATTGTAGTCCATCACGGGAGCGAGCTTGGAGCGGTGACTACTTTACAACACACACAGGGACAATGGGGAACAAAAGTGGCCCCCCTCCAGAAGGAAGGACAGTGTCAGCACCAATTCAGAGATGATTGGAGGATCTACAGCCGAGTGATACACAAATAAGATACATTGTTGTTAATAATTAGGGTACTTACAAGTATTTGTTATATTTACCTCCTGAGTTTAGTGTCACTTAAAGCACAGATACAGCCATGGATAAAACACCATTTCAATGGCACTCAACCATATATAATAAGGGGCAACATACGAGACGGGTCTCTACCCAGTTGAAATGTTGACCAGAAGGGCCACCTTTATGGTGTGTAATAGCTTAAAGCAAAGCCACGGTGTGAACAGGCCCTAATAAGCCATTATCAGATATTTGCACCTACTTAAAAATCAGTCCACGTCACCTCCTAATAGCGCAACGGATCATTATGTCAATTCTGCGGCAATCTTGCAACTAATGCGCAGACTCTTGCAGAATGATTGTAGACATTCACAAAGCCAGAAGTGGGGCGACGCTCGCAATCATTCAGCTGCAAAAGGGAGAATATAAACTGCGAATGATTCACATGTTACAAAATTTGGAAATATTGTGCCCCCATGATGTGTATATTGACGCAAAGCTGGTAACCACGTTGCATGTTTAGCCCCCATGGTGTGTGGGAGGGATGATGTGTACAGTTACATGATAAATGATTGGTGTTAATACCGGATATGTAACGCAGCAAACATTAGAATGATGATTCATCTCCATTGATAGAATACGATGCTATACAAAGAGGCAACCTCTGATTAATACATACAGCGGGGGGGGACACTCTGCAGGTCATACTGTACTGAGTCAGCTGTGAGACGGACAATGCTCAATCACCTTACTGGAGTATATTCCGCCAACTTAGTTATAGGTCAGCGTGGCTCTACTGTGGAGAACGAGGAAGTCGCCTCACACAAAAGTCATCACGACACCAGCATTATATAAGGTTTTCTTTTCATGGTGCAGAATATAGTATAGTGTATCTAAGCTCACTTTATTTGTAAAGCTTTGGGTAGAGCGGTGGGGGGCTTGGTCCCCAATCAGGTGTTTATAGCTGTGTCCACACTGGTTAGATTCACCTGCTCTATGTGTCCTGGTGACCATTGTCACTGGCACTATAGGAGGGAAAATCAAAATATTGAGTTGTCACAAAAAAAAGAAATAAAGGGAAAATCTTCAAATAGGAGCACCAATTCCAGTGATAACTGTCTAAAGGCCCATTCACACTGGGGCACTGTGGCAATGCACAATCGAAATGTTAAAATGCATTGTCGCAATGCATGGCATCGCACCTGCTTTATGTGTGGTGTGTTCCAGTGAAATTAATTGTGAATAGCACCCCAATGCATTGTACAGTATAGTCCGATGCAGAACACACTGCAGTGCACCACAACGCATTGAACAGTAAGGCCTAACGCACCACAGCACACCACAATGTATTGTACAGTATGGCCCAACTCACCACAGTGCACCACAACCCCCATGTACAGTAGGGCCCAACTCAGCACAGCACACCACAATGCATTTTGATGCATTGAACAGTAGGGCCTAACGCACCACAGCACACCACAACGTATTGTACAGTAGGGCCCCACTCACCACAGCACACCACAACCCCCATGTACAGTAGGGCCCAACTCACCACAGTACATCATCACGTATTGTACAGTAGGGCCTAATGCACTATAGCACACCACCATCCATTGGGTAGTAGGGCCCAATGCGCAACAAACTGCAGTGCAGCATAACCCATTATAAAGTAGGGCCCAACTCACCAGAGCACACCACAATGCATTGTACAGTAAGGCCCAATGCACCACAGCACAACACACTGCAGTGCACCATATCCCATTGTAAATCAGGGTCCAATGTACCACACCACCCCACAACACATTGTACAGTAGTGTCCAACACACCGCAGCACCTCACAAGGCATTGTGGTGTGCTGCATTGCTAAAAGATGATCATTTACGTTTTACGTTATTGAATTGGTTGCCTTAATGCAATGCACATTAACACATGTCATAGCACGCCACAACAGAAAGCTTAATAGTAATTAGGCCCTCTACTCTCATTTCCTGTTGTGTGGACAGGACAGGAAGTAAAGGAAAATCTCTCCAATGGTACAAAAATAGAGAAAAAAAGCTTACCGCTAACACTTCCCTACTCTACTGAAAACAAAAAGATTAGCTTCAGATATACTGTAACCAGTCCAGCTGTCATACCTGTGCCTCCTTATAGACCAGAGCAATGTTACATATCTCAGACATCCCAACCAGCAAAACCTTATTTCAGGGAGGTTCTCGTCTCATTTCAGGGAGGTGCCCTTTCTGTTTTGTTATTTTTACAGCGGCCGTCGTCAGAATATAAAAGAAATAATAATGATAATTATATATATATAAAAACGCTGAGGAGTCAAGTCCCTGATACACAGATGACTAGTTGCTATGGGCAGCAAATGAAATAAATGTTCTCTATAACTAGACAACCAGGACATATAATTGATTCTATATTATTCACAAAGGGTTAACAGCACTCTCTCAACCCTGCAGCAGTAGATCTCAGTGCCTGTACCTGATCTCAATAGTAGTCTATGTCCGCCCTCTATGTGCAGCAAGTAGCTTCTTCCTTCTGAGACAGAGCCAAGCGAAAGGTTTACTCAGAGTAAACATTTCAGGGAGAAAATGCCTCTCTCGCGGACGTCAGGGAGCCGCTATCTAATAGAGGGAGACTCCCTGAACATCATTGAGATCCCTGATATCTACTATGGGCCTGTTTATATAATAACTTTGCCATTACTTGAGATAATGTCATTCATATATGGTTTTTAGTTTTTTGGATTGTATCTGTTTTATTTTCCACGCACACACTTTATAACATCGGAGAGAATGGATTCCATCTTGATACAGTTTCCATTTTGCCATCAATGGTTACACAAGAAAATATACATTGATGTACAGAGGAATAAAAAAAAATGGCATAAAAAGAACATGAGAAACATAACATGAGTGTGGGTGTAGGTTGCTATTTTAGGTCGGTGATGAAGGATAAGAATAGTGAGGGTAAGATGAACTGTGTGATGGTAAAGGTGGGAAATTAATTTAGTAAACAGTTAAGTAAAGGTGGGAAAAGATGTGAGAAGAATAGATTGAAGCTCATCCTTTTAAACGAAACACAATAGATACAAAAGTAACAAAATGTGGTGTCTGAACAATAATAATAAACACTGTGTCAGATGGTCTGTGCTTTTGGAAGCTTTTACAGCTACAGTATTTACACAGCAACTGCCGGCTGTCATTTTGACAGGCGGGATTTGCTGGCATATCAGTGCAGGAAGTTGATGGTGACCTGCTGTCCGCTCCCTCCTCCCCACTGGAAGCCAGCTGCATGCTGTGGTTTGCGCCCCCTCCGATCCCCACTTTTCTCCACCGCCTGTATCCGCAGAGGCAGCTGAGATCAGAGGGGACACAGACCGCTGAAGCCAGCGCATGGCAGGAAGGAGAAACTGGCTGTAAGGAGGCGGAGTGAGGCTGTCTGAGGAGAGTTCCGGTGACAGGCCTGAGTGGGCAAAAGCAGTTCAGAATGGAGAGAGCGGAGGATTGGTAAATATGTGAAATATTTATCCACCGTTCCCTGTGCAGAACAAACAAACCAAAAAAATCAGTATAGATCACTCAGAGTTTTTAAATAACTTAAGAAATAGTAAGTGATCACTATGTCCCCAGTTATGAATGAACAGGAAGTGCTATACATCACTTCCTATTCATTCATGACTGGAGACATAGTAATCACTTACTATATGTTCAGTTTATGAATGGATAGGAACACTCAGTACAGAGGCTTTCTGCCCTTTTATAACTGTAGAGAGCACTATGTCTCCTCAGTTTGTGAATGAACAGGAAGTTCCTCAGGAGTGCTTCCTGTTCATTGAGTCCTGGGGGTGCAAAAAAGAGATTGAGGACTCCATGTCCTCAATCTCTTATACTATTTCAAAAGGGAAATATCGGGGGTCTGTTTAGGCCCCTGGCATTTCCCCAAAGCACCTGACAGGAAAGTTAGAAAAAATGTAAAATATAGTAAAAAAACTATAAAAATTATAGTTAAAACAA
>NW_017306898.1:430603-431519 GCF_000935625.1 Nanorana parkeri | reverse complement strand
CCCTTTTTTTGGTAATAAAAATGCAGACTACTCTCTGCAGGGGCCCTGAGGGCTGCACATTATGTGCCATAGAGCCACACACAACCCCCAGGCTGCAGGACGGGCACAGGGGCTTTAGGTGATCACCTATAAATCTAAATTAGAAGAAGTAACATAGAGAAAATATTTCCTTCTAAATCATAACAATGTGGATATTCGGTTTATTCCACCCCCACCCACCCCTGCCAGACATGCTGTGTAGAACATATTGCTGCTTTAACGTTTCCGCAAACCCGCAATTAACCCCGCTGTATATCAGTTGTACTGTTTGTATCACAGGACGGCGAGGACGTGTCAGTCCGCTAGGAAAATGCAGAGAGATCACGTTCCAGCCTGGAGGATACAACTGGGTCATATGAGGAGCCCAATCAGTCTTATTCACAGTGACAACTTATTAATTATCATGCAAGACTCGTCATCGTTACTGAAGCTGCTTCCGGCTCATGGTGTATATGAGAGACCAGCCACAAATATTTCTTAAAGCTGAGTTCTTGAAATTAGACAAGATCTACCCTTGCCGTGCGCCCCCCACCTTGACCTAGCCCTGCAAGGGTTAAATGCTCATTAAGGAATAAGGTGTGATACTGTCTGTGAAGCTGCTCATTCATTCAGGTCATGGTGTATCTGTAACAACTCGACTTGCTGGATTTTCCCAGAAGACTTTCGCAAATCAGAATTGAAAATGAGCCTCCCAATCCAAAACCGCACACTGAAAATGCAGAACGACCGGCGGCCATGGCACGTTCTGCGCTTGCGCGCCACCATGTCTGAGTGCACCTTGGTATACACCAAGATGGCGGCACCCATATGTTTGGGCGCCGCCATCTTGGTGTATCCCAAGATATACTCAAAGATGGTGGTGTGCCTGCGCAGAATG
>NW_017306898.1:428855-430564 GCF_000935625.1 Nanorana parkeri | reverse complement strand
TATATCTGTAAAACATAAGTCAAGGCAACTGGACTTGCTGTATTTTTCTTGAAGACTTGCTTTCATACAGCAAGTCCAGTTGCCCTGACTTATGTTTTACAGATATACCAGGACCTGGATGAATGAGAATGAGAAGAGCGCAGAGCGGCGGCAGCGGTGACCTTGTGGGGAAGATGCGGGCGCCGGTGTAAGGTGTGACGGCGGCGGACCGTAGTGTGCAGCCGCTGTCCAATCACGACGGGGCGGGCCGAGGCTCTGCCCACCAGCTTGAGTCCGTTGACGTCGATGTCCGTGACGTCACCGGACTCCTCCCCCTTCCCTTCGTTACCTGCAGTGGCGGAACTACCAGGGTCGCAGGGGTCGCATATGCGACCGGGCCCTGGCATTCCGCCACTTGCGGGGGGGCCCAGGTAGGAAGAAGGGGCACCTGCAGTGGCAAAACATACGGGGATCCGACGGTGCCGCTACCTCGGCCGCCAGACAATGACAGACAAACAACAAGCCAGAAATGCAGGCAAATACTGGGGCAGCACAGGGGCCTCAGCTGCGAGGACCCAGCAGCAGCCACCTGATACAGAGACCCGCCTCCATGTTCCCGGCCGCTGTCCCCCCACGCTGGTATGTTTTTTTACAGCACCCTGCTCAAGCTATAGAACATGGAATAGAATATGGCTGAAACTGACTATATTCTATTTGACCTAGTTTTGCGCCCTCTTGTTGTTCTAACAAGGCTGGTTAGACCCCACAGAGCCCTGCTACCCTGGTGAGGCCCCCTCTAAGCTCTGGTGAGACCCCCCTCTGTATGTGCGTTATAATTAATCGAAATTAGTCGATTAATCGATTAAAAAAAATTTTTATTAATCGAACAGGAACATTTTAATCATTACCAGCCCTAAAATAAATAAAAATGTAAAAAAAATAAGAAGAAATAAATGAATAAAAAAATAAAAAGTGATAAAAATAAAGAAACAGTAAAAAAAATTCAATCTAGCCCCGCCCCAAGACCAGGTTCCACAATACGCCCCCCCCCTGCGCGCCCCCCCGCCATCTAGTTGCCATTCTCAATTGATGGGGAGGGGGGGTTGTCGGCGCGGGGGGCGTATTGTGGAACCTGGCCTTGTGGCGGCAGGGAGAGTAAATCCGGCGCCTTTAACAAAGTAATAAATACATTAAATGTAACTTCCTTTTACCTTGCAGAATAACATTCAGTGTCACCTAATTCCTAATTCTTGTCATTTTCTTCAGCGTTTAGTACAATGTTTCATCTCTACCTCTCCCGTGTGTCTCCTGTGATGGACTGTCAGAGCCTTACAAATATCATTGGACTTTTTGCCTCTGTTCTGTTTGCTGTGGGTAATGTTCAGCCGCCAGATGCAAAAAAACGAGTAAATAAAGAGACGTCAGTATCTGTTATCATTCAATGTGGTGGTCTGGAGCAGATAAATCTCTGAAAGAGGGTTTATCAGCACCGCCACTGATCTCTCCTGTGTCCAGCCAAGTTAACCCTGAAAACAGATGCAAGTCATGTAAGGACAAATATCCCCACCTTGTGTGATTGGTTCAGCCACGAGGTACCAGGGGACAGGTAGATGAGACATTCAATACTGGAGAGAGCACTATGTCTCCTCAGTTTGTGAATGAAGCAAAAGGGAGAGGCTGTAATTAAAAAAAATCTGTTAAAGGAGAACTATGAGGGGGGGGGGGGGGGG
>NW_017306898.1:423700-428571 GCF_000935625.1 Nanorana parkeri | reverse complement strand
GGCTCTGCCTCTAGATAGGCAGAGCCAGCTGTCACTCACGCAGCTGGGCGGATCTCGACATCGATGTCGGGATCCGCTCCGGCGTCTCAGTATACCGCGAGCTGTAGCTCGCGGTATACTGAGCTTAGGGTAACGGGAGGACGCTAGTTTGTGTCCTCCCGTTACCCTAAGGAGAACTATGGGGAAAAGCCCTGACCCCATAGTTCTCCTTTAAGGAACATCTTTTACCTGTTTCAAGGGGAAAGCTTTCTTGTTTTTACATTTGACGTGGTCCTTTTGTACTAATTTGCTACACAGCCTATCTACATTTATGAGTGTTATACAGTGTGCAGCTACTGTATGTACAATGAAAATTTGGGATTTTTAAAAAATTTGTATTGACTTTTCAAACATACATAGGCTACACATACACTGTGCCCTGTGCATAGCTCGACATTAGGGATGCACCGATACCGATACTAGTATCGGTGCCAAGTATTTGGGCGAGTAACAGGGAAGCCGTCCCCATGCTTCTCGTCACTATGTGACGAGAAAGCGTGGAGGTAACTTTCTGGCCAATCAGGAAGCCAGACAGCATGTAATGATACGCCGCCCGGCTTCCTGATTGGTAGGGAAGCTGGCCATTCAGGAAGCCGGGCACCGTGTAATGATGCGGCGCCAGGCTTCCTGATTGGCCGGGAAGCCGGCTTCATGCTCCCTCGTCACCTCATGACGAGGGAGCATGGAGCCGACCTCCCGGCCAATCAGGAAGCCGGGCGCCGCATCATTACATGGCGCCCAGCTTCCTGATTGGCCAGAAAGTTGCCTCCACGCTTTCTCGTCACATAGTGACGAGAAGCATGGGGACGGCTCCCCTGCTAATCGGGAAGCCGGGTGGTTACTTGTTACACGCCGTCTGGCTTCCTTAATGGGACTGCCGGTATCGGTATTCGGTATCGGCGAGTATCGGGAAAAAAATATATCGGTACTTGTACTCGATACCGAAATGCTGGTATCGGTGCATCCCTACTCGACATGCAGCTGAACCCTCCTATTCTGCAAAAAGCCAGAGTGAAGAAAACAGGTTGGGGTGACACTGGTGATAAACAACACAGAAATATGCAATCCGTATATAAAACATGTAAATATACCGTCAGTTCACAAATACAGAGAGACACCAGTCCATTCATACCAGCGATGCTGCCTAAGAAGGATTTCGGCTCTTTCCTCTGGACATGTGCTGTAGATGGCAGTGGATTCCTCTTTCTTCAGTTCTAAAATGGAACCTGAACTCCCAAGATGCACTTGCTACCTTCACTTTGGGCAGAGGGATGTTGGGAGTTTTATTAAAGGAAAACCATCATGAAGCTGCTGTAAATGGAGATATTTGCTCTCCAGCTCCATCTAGTGGCTGATTTCTATATTGCAGGCAGGTAAACCTATTATTTCTTATGTCACAGGCAGAACACTGTATGAAGTTGAATTACAAAATATTTTTCTAGTAAAATACATTTTTGCAAGCAATAAGAATAGAAATAATGAAGCTGAATTCCAAGCATACAACCCTAAACAAAGTTTACATACATACAGTATACATGAACTCCTTTACCTGCCACAGGATATCTTATTGTGTTCAGCTGGTCTTGTGAGCAAGCACCCATACCAGACATCACAGACAGGTCTGCGGCTTCATTTACCACTACTGATGCCGTTCGGTCACCAGTCCACTCTCAGCCTGTGACTGGACAATGACGAATAAGCAGTAGACTGATGAGGTTATCACTCTGCTCTCCTCTCCTATAGGTGTGTTTGAACTGTCAACTGGCAGCACTATGCATAGCAGTGGAGCCCTAATTGACTGGAGGTGCCGCCCCCTTTTTTTCTACAAATCTGGGAAACTAAAGGGAATTAGGACAGATTTGGGTATTTATGTTACATCAAAGAAAGAAAAAAATAATGAACCCAGTGAATAATTAATTGGATAAAAATGCTTTTTACATCAACCTCAAAGTCAGCTTTAAAATGTAAACATTTAAATTTATAATAGATGTGTACTCTAGCTGGATGGCGTGCTAAAGTTCAATGTACAAACAATTGCTATTTTTTAAAATTCTTTTTCCCATGTCAGTGCTTCCGATCTCCTGTAGCCTCTACATGCAGGCACTCCAGTGTCTGCCGACGTCATCTCCAGCTTCCTGATAGTGACAACCATGGACCATGCCTAAGCAGGTGCTTGTAGCCTCCATCAGGGAAGCATGTGACAAGGTGACAACGCAGGAGTACAATTGGCAGACAGGGACAGAGCGTTGTCACCCTATAATAGGAAGTGCCTGAACAAGGACTTTCATGGAAGGAACAGCAGGGATGACTTCAATGAAAGCTGCAGATTGAAAATTACTTTGAAATGACAATAAGATATTAAAAATATTCGGAGACTTCAGTGTCTGGGTTTAATTACCGCATTGCAGGGTTATATATGGAAGAAGATGGCTGGGCTCCAACCTCCAGGACTTCTCCTCCTCCTGTGCGTTCCATTTTAATACTCCGCGCTCATAACAGAATCATTGTTTACTTGGCTTTTTTTTAGACCCAACAACACCTGTGCCGGAGCCTCCAGTCAAACATCTGCCGAAACTTTGGAGACCACCAGCGTGAAAATCCTTTTCAGTTCCCTAATAAAGATGAAACATCTTGTGCCAGGCTACAGCAGCTATTCAACCCGTTCGCTGCCAACGATATGTGTCAAACGCCATGTCAGAGAAAGGGTTAAACAGGCTTATGGCTGTAATAGCAACTGGGAGCTTGTTGTAAAATGTATATCCACTTTTGTAGCCAAATGAGGACGCATTTGTTACATGTTCCCATATTGTAATGATTGGAAGGACTATTCACTGACAGCACCCACACCCAACCATCCTGATCCAAAGAAACAGGCTCCTTTATCTCCAGGCTCCCGTCTATATTGTTGAAGTTATCAGGATTGCTGTAAAGCCGTGGGAGAATTGCATCTCCTCTGGACTGTGAACCTGGAAGTGTCTCTCCTCTGTACAGTGAACCTGGAAGTGTCTCTCCTCTGTACAGTGAACCTGGAAGTGTCTCTCCTCTGTACAGTGAACCTGGAAGTGTCTCTCCTCTGTACAGTGAACCTGGAAGTGTCTCTCCTCTGTACAGTGAACCTGGAAGTGTCTCTCCTCTGTACAGTGAACCTGGAATGATCCAAAGAAACAGGCTCCTTTATCTCCAGGCTCCCGTCTATATTGTTGAAGTTATCAGGATTGCTGTAAAGCCGTGGGAGAATTGCATCTCCTCTGGACTGTGAACCTGGAAGTGTCTCTCCTCTGTACAGTGAACCTGGAAGTGTCTCTCCTCTGTACAGTGAACCTGGAAACATCTCTTCTCCATACAGTGACCCTGAAAGCATCTCTCCTCTGTATAGTGAACCTGGAAGTGTCTCTCCTCCGTAGAGTGAACCTGGAAGCCTCTCCACCATACAGTAAACCTGGAAATGTCTCTCCTCTGTACAGTGACCCTGGAAGCATCTCTCCTCCATAGAGTGAACCTAGAAGTGTCTCTCCTCCATAGAGTGAACCTGGAAGCATCTCTCCTCCATAGAGTGAACCTAGAAGTGTCTCTCCTCCTTAGAGTGAACCTGGAAGCATCTCTCCTCCATAGAGAGAACCTAGAAGCATCTCTCCTCTGTATAGTGAACCTAGAAGTGTCTCTCCTCTGTACAGTGAACCTGGAAGCACCTCTCCCTCGTACAGTGAACCAGGAAGCATCTCTCCTCGGGAAAGTGAACCTAGAAGCACCTCTCCTCCATAAAGTGACCCTGGAAGCATCTCTCCTCCGAAGAGTGAACCTGGAAGCATTTATCCACCGTACAGTGAACCTGGAAGTGTCTCTTCTCTGTATAGTGAACAGTAGGAGTGTTGGGAAATTCATCTCCTGCATCAGAGACAGCTAAGCACATAAGGAGTTCCCAGATAAACAGATTTTCCAATAGAAAGTTGTGGGAGGCGGGGGAGGGGTTGTTTAAAGCTCAGCTCTGGGCTCAGTCACCTATTCCTCAATCCCCACTTTCCCCATAGGACCCCCTAAATATGTTATGCTTTTTAAAAAAAAATGTAAGAGCTATCTATATTATGTCTTTAATATTGCTAATACCTTTTTGTATATCTGTGATGAGTGGAGTCCCCTTCCTCTTTGTATCTTCTCCTGGCACCAGCAGTCCACCATGATACAGAGATTGGCGCTGTCATCTATAATAATAAATCTGAGCAGGGTATACACATTGCAGCAATTGAAAGCCTTGTATGACCTCAAATGAACAATGTAACATTATTTAGGTGGGCAAATTAGCCCAAGAGCTATTGTCTGTTACATACTGATGCTGCTACATTTTTGGTCTGACTATCAACATATCAATAGTTTCTGGTCATGAACAGACACAAGACTCTGATGATTTCTATGGAAAGATTCATTTTATACGCCAATTCAGTAGACATGCTACACTGTATTCAAGTATTATTAACTTCATAGACTCAGACTGGCAGTTAGACTTATTTGGGAATTGTTTTATAGTGCTGTGGCAATAATGTTGGTAAGCTTGGTGGTGTGTTAGATAGGAGATAACACCCAGTTAGGATTTACAGTAAAATACATTACAGGCAGTAATGCAAAAAGAGCATTCTGGAGGTAATTGTTTATTATAGTCTTCCTGATGTGATAAGGATTCCTGGAGCACTACTGGGAAATGAACTGATGTGTGGGACTGTCATGAAGAAGCACAGCAACGTGCAAAACATTGTCCCAGCTACAAACTGCAGGCACAATAATGGGGTATAGAGATGTGTAGTGTCAGGTGAGTTCATAGCCAGGTCCTTATTCCTGGG
>NW_017306898.1:421310-423679 GCF_000935625.1 Nanorana parkeri | reverse complement strand
TATCCATGTCATAGGCAGTATGAGGTCATACCCAGGTCCTTACTCCTGGGGGGCCAATGGAGCCATTGTAGCCATATCCAAACATGATCGCCATTGCCATTATCTTGAGTAGAAAGAATAGAGATAGGCTTCGGGTTGAGGTCAACCATGAGTTCCTACCAGAATCCAAGCTACTTGCAGTATGGTGAACATGCAAACAATTTACCCAGTATTCATTCTGTCTGCATCCTAGCAACCAATGAGGGCCACACAGCTTCCCAGATAGCGAGGATAACTTGCTACAAACTTGTGGCGGGGTGAAATTGTAATTTTTGTTAACTTGCTGCACATATTCCCTGGCAGGTTGTAGACTTGCAGAACACTCGCAGCACAAGTTCTAGGTGACACTTTTTGAATTTGAAGCAAATTTGCTTGGCAAGTCTACAGCAAGAGTCTTGCAGGTCTTAACAAGAGCCCTGCAAGCTCGCTGGTCTGGAGACTTGCAATGCAGACTTGCTGTAATTGTGCAACAAAATTGTGAAGCTCGGCAAGTCTGCAATAGTTTAGCAAGTCATTTTCAAACTTGCAGCTCAATTGCTTGCTATGTGGGTTCATCAGTTTCTAAGGAGCTGGTGGTCCCACAGAGTCATTGCTTGTCATGGTGTGCCCACCTGCCTCCTAGCAACCAGTGACGTTGTGCGGGTCAGCCACTACTGTCCTACTAACCAATGACAATATGTGGTCTGCACAGTGTCCTTGGTTGCTGGGACCAAGGACACTGTGCAGTGTCCTCCGGCTGCAATGCGATCGGCTGCACGGGAAGGAAGCCAGAAGGCACCCTGGTTGAGAAAGGCTGTCCTGATGTGCGGTAGAAAATGAGCTGAGATCTAATTGGCTGCTACGGGCAGCGATGCTTCTGTTTTTCCTCCGCCATGCTTTTTATTCATCAAGCTTGTAGCAGGCACGGGGGCTGAGCCAAGACTTAAATGTGATAAATTAATTAGTCTCTTTGCACCCAGCAGCAAAGATTATGTGACAGCATGATAGTCATTGTTCTGTCACTCTGCCGATCGGTGACAACATCCGTGCAATTAATCCGAAGTTCTCCGAAGTCTCGGAAGACCGGGCTGACTTCGCTTATTGAGGCGCAATAATTATGTCTTCTTCTTCTGTGTTCTTACCGGCTGCCGAGAAAGTGTTAGCAGCAATTAACTTGTCAGCAGTCGAGTTCTTAGGATGGAAATCAGAGTCAGGATTCTTTTTTTTCCCCTCGTTTATAATGTGCAATCTTTATATAGGGAAAGATTCGAGTCTGTAGGCCTCCTTTATGAACAGTGATCCCCCGTGGAGACAAGCTGGTTTACAGTTGTCTTTCTTCTAGTGCAAGTCCAAAGACAAAACGCTCAGGATAAAGCTACATGGGCCAGGGCCGAGGGGGCAGCTATAGAGGCGGCCGCCTTTTGATCTTCAGCAGGAAGGGGGGGATGTTGTACGAAAAGGGCAGGTTGCTTGAAGCAGCACCAACAGGGATATCTTTAATGTGAGGCAAAAGGGGCAGTTGCCCTGGGCCAGTCTTTGTTGTGGGGACCAAAGCAGCTGCCCCTCGAGCCGCACAAGATAGACCAGCACCGTCCTTTCCTTTCTCATTTCAGGGAGGTTCCATCTGCCCCCCATCCGTGGGTGGGGAGGAAGAGCACCCCCCCTGAAATGATGGCAGATAGCACGGAAAGAAACAGCTTCTTTGCTATCTGCTGTTTTTTTTTTAGTATTCTGACATATTCTGCTGCCTTCAGAATAATAAAAAAGAAAAAACAGCATAGGAATGAATAGCGAGATTGCTATTGGCTATTTCGATTTGCAATATCCAATAGCAAGCTGGCTATCGCAAACGTCCTCTGCTGCTGTCAATCACTAGAAGAGGACCTGATGGAGAACTTCAGGTCCCCCTCTGCTGATTGACAGCAGCAGTGGGCAGGTGCAATAGCTAGTCTGCTATTGGCTATTGCAAAGTGAAATAGCCAATAGCAATCTAGCTATTCATTCCTATGCTGTTTTTTTCCTCTGACTGACGGCCGCCCGGGGGCCTCGATGTCAGAAAAAACCCCCCCCCACAAAATAACAGATAGCAGGAGTAAACAAGCAGAGTAAACCTTTCCGGGAGAAAATGTTTCTCTCTCAGGCGGTAGGGAGCGGCTATCTTATAGCGGGAGACTCCCGGAGCGTCCGGGAGAGTTGGGATGTCTGCCATGTGACGCCTCAGGGTAGGGTAAGGAAGGGGGCCCAAATCCACATGACGTTTCAGGGTAGGGGCGGCCCAAGAAAATGTTTGCCCAGGGTCCAATCAATATTAAAGATGTCCTTGAGCACCAAAGCCCTATAGCACAAGACAA
>NW_017306898.1:420946-421267 GCF_000935625.1 Nanorana parkeri | reverse complement strand
CATACCCTATAATTGACAGCGGCTACAGCATTCTCCCAAGCTGGTACACTGTACTGGAATGGGCAATGGTGTGACCATGTGTGCTCCCCAAACGGAAGTTCAGGGAAGTGCTGCCACTGGGAAACCCTAAAGTAAGTCTTTGGGGGGAAATGGCGCAATACTTCTTTAACCCCTTGCTTGCTGTCACCCTATAATGTGGTTACAGAGTAGACATGTGCGATTCGTTTCGTTACGAATCGAAATTCGTACGAATTTTCCTGAAATTCGTAAATTCGGAAGCATCCGAAATCCGAATTGCAGTTTCCCAATTATATCCGAAAT
>NW_017306898.1:419900-420720 GCF_000935625.1 Nanorana parkeri | reverse complement strand
TAATGTGAGGCAAAAGGGGCAGTTGCCCTGGGCCAGTCTTTGTTGTGGGGACCAAAGCAGCTGCCCCTCGAGCCGCACAAGATAGACCAGCACCGTCCTTTCCTTTCTCATTTCAGGGAGGTTCCATCTGCCCCCCATCCGTGGGTGGGGAGGAAGAGCACCCCCCCTGAAATGATGGCAGATAGCACGGAAAGAAACAGCTTCTTTGCTATCTGCTGTTTTTTTTTTAGTATTCTGACATATTCTGCTGCCTTCAGAATAATAAAAAAG
Source organism: Nanorana parkeri (assembly GCF_000935625.1). Lineage (NCBI taxonomy): Eukaryota > Metazoa > Chordata > Amphibia > Anura > Dicroglossidae > Nanorana > Nanorana parkeri. The sequence goes on along the minus strand of NW_017306898.1, from coordinate 420,450 downwards.
AAAAAACAGCATAGGAATGAATAGCGAGATTGCTATTGGCTATTTCGATTTGCAATATCCAATAGCAAGCTGGCTATCGCAAACGTCCTCTGCTGATGTCAATCACTAGAAGAGGACCTGATGGAGAACTTCAGGTCCCCCTCTGCTGATTGACAGCAGCAGTGGGCAGGTGCAATAGCTAGTCTGCTATTGGCTATTGCAAAGTGAAATAGCCAATAGCAATCTAGCTATTCATTCCTATGCTGTTTTTTTCCTCTGACTGACGGCCGCCCGGGGGCCTCGATGTCAGAAAAAACCCCCCCCCACAAAATAACAGATAGCAGGAGTAAACAAGCAGAGTAAACCTTTCCGGGAGAAAATGTTTCTCTCTCAGGCGGTAGGGAGCGGCTATCTTATAGCGGGAGACTCCCGGAGCGTCCGGGAGAGTTGGGATGTCTGCCATGTGACGCCTCAGGGTAGGGTAAGGAAGGGGGCCCAAATCCACATGACGTTTCAGGGTAGGGGCGGCCCAAGAAAATGTTTGCCCAGGGTCCAATCAATATTAAAGATG
>NW_017306898.1:417950-419824 GCF_000935625.1 Nanorana parkeri | reverse complement strand
ACACACACACACACACTTCCTGCATACCCTATAATTGACAGCGGCTACAGCATTCTCCCAAGCTGGTACACTGTACTGGAATGGGCAATGGTGTGACCATGTGTGCTCCCCAAACGGAAGTTCAGGGAAGTGCTGCCACTGGGAAACCCTAAAGTAAGTCTTTGGGGGGAAATGGCGCAATACTTCTTTAACCCCTTGCTTGCTGTCACCCTATAATGTAGTTACAGAGTAGACATGTGCGATTCGTTTCGTTACGAATCGAAATTCGTACGAATTTTCCTGAAATTCGTAAATTCGGAAGCATCCGAAATCCGAATTGCAGTTTCCCAATTATATCCGAAATACGAAATTCTCGTCTATTACAGAGGAGATTTTAATTGTGCTGCTAAACAATTTGCAGAGCCATTCGCTGGTACCGCACATGCCGTGCATTAGAGTGTGGCAGGTGCGTTGCATTGCCATTCATTGAAATGGCACCCCAAGCACATCTCCAGGTTGCAATGTGATCGATCGAGCACATGGTGCTGCAATACCGTGCATTGTGGTTGAAAAAAGTATTGCATGCAACGCACCTGACGCACTGTAACACACGGTATGGGCCTTGTGCAGTACCGTGCGTTAGTCACACAAAACCTTGTGATTAATGCACGACATTGGTGTGAACAGGCCCTGATTGAAGCTCAATTTTCCCTACATAGTATGTGGCACATACCCTCTTTTCTTTTTTATTGATAGGCCAGAGGAGGGAGCCGGGACGTGGAGCTGCCACTTCTTCTGTCCGCCTGTAATGCTGGCGGCAGGAACAAATTTGGCGTCAGTAGTTGCTAGGACCGCCCGGCAATTATTCATAATAATAATGTATTATATTAATATCAATATATTACAATCTGCAATCCCTTATAGTCTTTGTTCAGCCACTTCCTGTTATAGGGTGACAACGTCCTGTCCCCGCCTCCCGGTTGTGCTCCTGTGTTGTCACCCTGTCACAGATGGAGACTACAAGTGGCTGTTTCAACACGCACTACACAGACATGGCTCTCTGTTGTCATCCTCAGCAAACCCGCCCCGAGAAATGCCATACAGCCATCACTGGAGTGCATGCAGACAGGAAGAGGCTGCAAAGTGGCTGCAGGAGATCAGCAGCACTGAGATGCAACAAAGGGAGAAATTACAGTAAAACTAGTATTTTTTTAAATAAAAATGTGCCAACTGTTTATGATACGCAGGGCTTTATCAAATAAATTGTCATTCCGCTCCGTATGTACATGCACTTTAAGGGGCCCGTTCTGTTCACATATTTCAATTTTTTTGTTTTGGTTTTTTTTTACGTGGAAAAAAAGAGTCAAACATTATTTTGGATGAAATATTTATATTTACAACTATCATGTCACAAAAATATAAGGTATGTCTATATCAACATCGTGTCTTATTACACATATACAAAAATAGGTTCACAGTATATATTATGCAATATAGTCTCCATATGAGTCCAGGACTCCGCCCCCAGGAAAAGTGCCACGATGAAACGACCAATCAAAAATCATCTCTGGGGAGCCTGCCACCTGGTTGCCATGGGTTACTCTGCACGCTCTCATCACCCTCTCATGACCCTCTGCACCAGTAGCCCTGGCAACAGCGCCGGTCCACAAATGTATTTTTATTCCGTTACATTCTTTCCTTTTTATCTTCTTCGGATCTTACCGCTAAATGTGACTCGGGCTTCTTACATTTTGGATTTGTGCTGTTATTTGAAGTGGACCTGTCATCAATGTTTAAAGCTCAACTGATATACTTATAAAATGCCTTTCCAAATGCAGATATCACCTTGTAAAAGTATCAGTGACATCATCACTGTGCTGTACATGGCCTGTGCA
>NW_017306898.1:398581-417653 GCF_000935625.1 Nanorana parkeri | reverse complement strand
GGGGGCTTTTGATGTGAAGGGAGGACTCTGATGTGAAGGGGTGCTTTGATGTGAAGGGGGACTCTGTGAAAGGAGAGGAATCTGATGTAAAGTGGGCAAACACGAGCATTGAAGCACACTGCACCATATGGATGTCTATTCCCCATCTGATGGATTTGGAATTGGAACAGTAAGACATGTGAAGGAGGACAGGGGCGGAAGATGGAGTCAAGATAATAAATATACTTCAGAGAGATCTGGCATTTGAGTAACGTGCATATTGTGGGTTACAATAAGATTGTGGACATATTGGCAAAACATAGCGGTCTACATATAAAATATTTGCATAGTCCAGGATTTGTTGCGTGCACGTTAACCGGCTGTTGCGAGAATATTCTTAGTGTAATTTCTCTTCTGGTCGAATGTTCTTCAATAGGTATATTTATACAGAAGAGGGTGAATGGGGAAAATACTGTAATATGGCCACTAGAGGGAGCTGGAGATCATAGGAAATAAACTAGGGCTGTTACTGATTAAAATTTTCGTGTTCGATTAATCAAATTTTTTAAAATCGATTAATCGATTAATTTTGATTAATTATAACGCACATACAGATCCAACTACATTGGCCTATACACATACAGCACAGCAATGAAGTAATAAAATGAACTAGGATCACACTAATCCAGCACGTTATTAATCTCACGTGCCCAACTCAATATGGCCGCCTCTTGAGTGGGGCAACTCAGAATAATAACGTGCTGGATTAGTGTGATCCTAGTTCATTTTATTACTTCATTGCTGTGCTGTATGTGTATAGGCCAATGCCTTGGCTGGCGCTCTCGTCACCGGTCTCCTCCCCCCTTCCCTTCGTTAGCCCTCACGGACATCGATGTCACCGGTCTCCTCCCCCCTTCCCTTCGTTAGCCGATGGAGCCACTTGGGGACATCGACGTCACCAGACTCCTCCCCCCTTCCCTTCGTTAGCCGACGGAGCCACTTGGGGCGGTGAGTTTGCCCAAGAAACTTTCTGCACGGAGGAGTCCGGTGACGTCGATGTCCGTGACGTCCCCGGATCTCCAACGGGACTCCCGGAAGGCGGCGGAGAGGTGAGTATTTTCACTCGCGATCAAAAAAAATTTTATCGATCCAAAACATTTTAATCGATCAAAAAGATTAACGATTAATCGAGAAATTAATCGTTAATTTGCACAGCCCTAGAATAAACACATTAGTAAAGAGATACAAGTCAAGAGGATGCTGGAGGGATTGAGCATATGATGGAACCATTGCCCTCCTCTTAGTATTAATGGTTACATTTACATGTTCATTCCTTCCAGCAGTCTGTAGAATTGTAACATTGTATCTCCTTACTAACAAGTATTTATTTCCTATGATCCTCAGCTCCATCTAGTGGCCATGGCGGGGTATTTTCCCCATTCACTCTATTACTGAACCTATTGAAGTACGTTCAGCCAGGAGAGGAATTAGTCCAGGAAAATTCATGGTTGCCCCATTCTCACAACAGGTAACTCGCACACAATGAATGTCCATGCAGTTTTGCTGGATGAATAAGCTATGCAAACCCCTTAGTTTCTTGACTATAATTCTTCTTTAATATCACAGGGTGTCAGTTGGAGCCATGATGTGTCTGTGCCCGCCTGTGCCCGCCCCTCCCCCGCATCATCATGGATGAACCCTCCTGTTGCATCATGGGAATTGAGCTTTTGGGGTTCCTGGCTCAAACCTGCACAGTTACAAAAGTGGCCACACACGTCCCAACATCTTCAATTCTTCCATATACAGATGACTGTTAGCGCCAAAGAATTGGGTGCTGTTCTCTTCAAATGACACACGGGTGGGCAAACTCCGGCCTTCCAGCTGTGGTGAAACTGCACATCCCATCAAGCCTCTGCCTCTGGAAGTCATGCCTGTGGCTGTAGGAATCTTGCAATGCCTAATGGCATTGCAGCTGGAGGGCCAGAGTTTACCCGCCCCTATATATAACATTGTTATGCAATTAAGTGCAAATAATACATCAGATAGACCTACGTCCTACCAGCGGATCTGTCCCTGGTGACTTCTCTCACCTATGACCTCACTCCCTCCATGTGGCTGTGTCTCTGCTTGTCCCTTGCTAGTCATAAGTGTTGCGAGGGAGAGAATTCCATTGGGTGGATGTGCCGGTTCCTTTATGGAGAACCTGCTGCTGACGAGGTGTCCCTAGCAGCAGAATCGGCAGGCTTATACATTGGACAAAGCCATTTAATGGGTACAAAGAAACTACTGCTTGTGACTGGAGGAATGTTAAAGCTGAACTCCAAGCAGATATCAAAAAAGCCAAATGAATGCTGCTTTGTTACCATTAATACATCAAATAATGTGTTTTTTAAATGCAAGTGGTATTAAAACCTAAATTTCACCTGTGCTTGGCATATTGTAGTCCCATACAGCAGAGCTGAGACTGGGAGAGTGAGAAGCAGCACAAGGATTTGGTCAGTTCATGTGCTGATAAGAAGCATGCTGATAGGAGGTGAGAACAGAGAAGCAAAGTGGTGAGGTCGTGCTCATCACTGTGCTGCTTCTTGTTTCCCTGTCTGGTGATAGCCCAGGACGAGATGGGCTCGGAGGTAAAGGGTTGAATAATGCTGGACATCAGACAGAGGACATCCAGTGGCAGAAATGAGTACTGCAGTTGAAATCTCTGCACTGAGAATGAACATTTTGTGATTTTATCTTTTAATGTTCTATTCATTTGTATCTTGTTATTTTTAGTTCTGTGTTAAAATTGGCACTGGCATGGAATATGATTTTTACCAATGATTCACCCCCACTGGCCTCTTCCCAAAACCACAGTTTGGCATGGAGGCCTTTTATATGGTCAATCTTCCTGACACTATAAGGAAAAAATACCAATTCCAGTTTAAAGATTTCTCACCGACAAACTGGCATTACTGGAAACCATTTCCCTTTCACATTTTCGGGAAGTCATTTCCGCGAGCTTATTCCTGTCGAGCAAAACGCTCCAAACATGCAAATGCTTCCCTTTGCATATGCAAATGACCTTACTTATCAACATAACGAATAAACAGGCCCTAAGCAGCACAACATGGCCGCTCGCATTGAGCGTTACTTTCGTCAGCCACGATGTCCTTTTTTTTTTTGGGGCTGTCCTCGGTGGCTTGGCTGGCATACGAAAAGAGCGCGGTGACCTCAATTGCGTCATGTGCATATGTCCATCATTCCCGTGGGATTTGCGGACTGTATCTGAAACTGAGGCATGTACGACCGTAAGGACTTCTTGACGAGATCTCGCTGGCTGTAGTCCATGTTGATAAATTCCGATGACTCGTCGTGGCTGAAGTTGATGGTCCCGTAGGAGACGTCTTCCTGGATGTGATAGGTCATTAAGGGATTTTCGGAGAAGTAATCGCTGACCTCGTCGTCGTTTTGAATGGACCCCAGCCCCACGTAGTAGAGGTTCTTCTCCGGGCTGTCGCCTTCGAAGCTTTGCTCAGACGGCTCTGAAAACCCCTCGGAAGACACCGTGGAATTAGAAGACATTTTGCCCGGCTGTTTCGCCTGTAGCCCCGCCATGAGCAAAAATGTTGGGTTGTCGCCGTCCAGGTTCCTGATGGCGGCTGAATTGGCCCGCAAAAAACCTCCGTCGCAGGAGCTGACGCTCAGTTTCCTCCCGTTGATACCCGGCTTGCTTTGCTGGGGGTTGCTTAAGATTGTGGCGTATTTGACGCTGGATTGGCAGGGGCTCCCGCCGTACATGGCGGTCTCGCGGTTGTCCGCGTAGCTGCAGCTGCTGCTGAAGTGGCTAGTGGCACACGCGGAGTCGCGGTCGTCCATCAGCTTCCCAACTATGGAGACGTCATCGGTTTCCTTCTCCCAGGCTTTCACAATATTGAGGTTTTCGAAAATGGCTTCTGGTTCCAGGATTAAGGGGAAACTGTGCGCCAGGTGGTCGCGATGCTTGGTAAAAAGGTTTTCTAGTGTATCTGGCTGGACAAAACAAAAAAACAATCACTTATTTTGAGTAAGTCTCTTAATACCCTCAGACGATGGCTGTTCTTTACGTGCTGCGATATATAACGGGATTAGAGAAGAGCAGTGCGGATTTTAGGTGGATGGCCTGTGTTTGCAGTTGGAGCTGATTTTAGTAAGCGATTCTGCTGAATGCACTCAGAAGACTCATTCTGAAAACAAACCTGAAGCCATTATAACAAACAAATGACTCTTTACTCCGGTTCTGAATTAAAAATAATACTTGAATGGCCAGTCCACCCAAATGTGATTTTCGAGTCACAGGCAGAGCCTGGAGGGCTAAGTCACATACTCAATGAGATCTCCATGCCTGCGAACTTGCCAGAATGACCTGGCGGTGCCGGTGTTCTATCGAAAGCTTTAACTCATCGAAATCTCCAACTACCTCACTTCCGGTGCTCAGAAAGACTGGAGCTCTGTACAGTTGCAGTGCGCATAGCCAGGGCCGGTGCTAGGATTTTTGCCTACACAGGCAAAGGTGCATTTTTGCCCTGTTTTTTCCGCCTTGCGGTAGCGCCGGGCTTACGCATAGCAGTTTCAGAATACTCGTCGTGTTTGCCACCTGCTGAATATTGTTAAAATGCACCTGTACAGAGCTCTGTCGCTCTTAGTGTTTTGCAGTCTAATGCCGTCTGGTCCAAATCTCTAACTTGCAAGTGAGGTAGTTGGAGATTTCGACGAGTTGGAGCTCTCGACAGAACACCGGAATGAACCGGCAATGCCGGAATGTCGAGCCAGTTGCCGGATCATTGCTAAAATGAGTGAAAGCTCATGTTCGTAAACATGCTCAGTGTGCATGACATTATTTTGTTGCCCGTCTGACGATGGTGGAAGTGATATGGATTTGAGGGTCCCAGGATCGGGTATCTGCTGGAACTCCTCCGCTTGGTATTCCTACACACACTGTACCTGTACTGGCACCATCTTTCCCCAGGCTCCAGCTTCTTCTTCCTAGGGCCCAGGTGCATTGTTTCTGCTGCGGGGGCATCCTACGGAGCTGGGAGCAAGGGGACCAGCCAGGAGTCGAGCATCACAAGTACTTCCCCTCCTGCCCCTGTATGCTAGGCAGGAATTTGGGCAATTTCTTCCTAGCAGGGGCCACAGACTAGGTGGGCAGGCAGATCCTGGTCTAGTTGCATAGCCTACATTAGAATGAGGATGACAACTGGCAGGTGGTGTACCCCTAAATACTTTAGGAGAGGTAGAGACTGAGAACTTTCCACAATTCGCCCCAATACACTGGGCTGAGCCCAGAGCAACCTGGTAAGGGCTAGCTTCTCATATATTGGTATGTAAAGGGAGTACTGGGGGGTGCTGTGTACTGGGGGATTCCCAAGCATGACCTAACATCTGCCACCCATTCAGTGCTAAAAAAATAGTGCTGTGCTAAGCAATAGTGGTGTTCACTGCATGCGGGTCTATATTTCCGTACTTTGCTTCACTAACCACAACCTTTAACAGATAATAACACTTACATAGAAGCATGATAGTGCTCAGGTCACTCATACTACCAATTGTTTTGCACACTTTGGCCACAATCACCATTCGGAATGCCATGCAATGTGTGCTCCAATTGGCCCCACCCACCACTCTGCCCCCAGTTTCAGGAATTATATTTTTCATAAGCTCCCAGGTATGGAGAGCTCCCTGCTGTAATTCCCGGCTCGGTCCGCTCCTCTGCTCCGTGGGCGGGTGCAATAGCCAGCCTGCTATTGGATATTGCAATTTGAAATAGCCAATAGCAGGCTAGCTATTGATCCCCGTTGTTTACATTCTGCTGCCGAGTAGGAGGCCATCACAATGGGCACAGCGCGGATGGTTGGCCATTGTTTTAGAGGGTGCTAGTTCACATCTGTGCGTTACGCTGCCATGCACTTTTTAGTATGCATTGAGCCATGTTTAGGACATATTGAGGTCGGACAATGGCAGCATATGGTTGCTGATAATGCATAAAAACACACACAGAAAGCGATGAGTCCAGCATTAGTCATCAACAATGTGGAAGGAAAGTACTCAGTGGCTGGGACAAGCTCACCTTTTGGAAGTTGACACCTTGAGCCCAGGAGCAGTATTTGGGGTTCGGTACATCCTTCCAGAACAGCCTCTTCATCCTGGAATAAACAAGATAAACATCATTCAGGGTCCTCTGACAATATGGGGATAGCGTTATACACTGCGGTCTGAAGGACAGCTCCTCTGTGATTCTACAAACGCACCTAAGGTTAACAATGATGAAGATCCCCTTTAAGAATATTTTTTTTCATCTGTGAAATACTATTTTGTACACTGTATAGACTGTTTCGCTAACATGTATTTATTGCATATATTCACGTGATGCAGGGGCGTAACTAGAAATCACAGGGCCACATATGGGGCCCCTTTGATCTCTAGTTACACCTTTTGCAGAGCCCAATTGAGATCCCACACAGCCCACCTGAGGGTGAGCCTGCAGAACCCACCATAGACTCTCTAAGGTGGGCTCTGCAGGATCACCCTCAGGTGGGCTGGTCACACTCCTTACCTGTCCGCCTCCTCTTCCTCCACCATCAGTGATGAGCCCCGCCTCCTCCGCCCATACCCTCCCCCGTCGCCAGGCCCCGCCTCCTCCTCTGATGCCAACCCCAGGACCCGCCTCCTCCCCCACTGCCGGGTCCAGCCTGCTCCACCGCCGCTGCTGGCTCTCACTGACTCTGTGGAGAGGAACGCACCGTTGCACAGATCAATGTCAGTGATCTGAACAGCGGCACATTCTTCTTGACAGCCGCCGGTGACAGCCAGCAGCGTGAGATGCCATTGCGACCCAGGCGACACGCAGGGGATCAGGAATGTCCTGGCCGGGGCCCCCCTGTGCCCCGGGCCCCTTAGCGGCTGCCTGGGTCGCTATGGTGATTGTTACGCCACTGACGTGATGGTATAGGTGATTGATGCACAGTCTATACACCTGATGCACACTCTAAGGCCCCATTCACACTGAGCGATTCGCAAATCTGATCAAAAATGCTTGCACTGAGCAAGCTAGAATCGCGGCAAAATCCGCTCCAAAAAGGGTCTCGCTGTAGCGACACACGACCCGCGACAGCGACGGACAGAGCCCCATTTCCATGCATTGGAGAGCGATATCGCGGGAATTACCACGCGATAAATCGCTCAGTGTGAATGTGGCCTAAGGGTTAATACCTTTTAGCACAGCACACTTGATGTTATAGGTGATTGATGCACAGTGCATACACTTGATACATATTTAAGGGTTAATACCTTTTAGCACAGCTGCACAGTCCACACGGGGAGGTTTGTTATCCTAAAGCGCAGATTATTATTGGATTCATATACAGTACTACTGAATGATATTCATATTTTAGCAGTGTATTTAGCTCTGATGGTTGGAGTGTTGCCTTAAACTTTATGTTCACATCAGTTAATAAAAGATGACATTTACCTTTGATGCGATATTGCCAGAGTTATCACCAGCAGAAAGGACGTTGCCGTTATTACAGGTAATATTACATATATGCCGGCATTATTACGCATCTCATCAGGTTCCTCTGAAAATACAAAGTGAAAATAATCAGACTAAAAGAAAAAAAAATCATCACGACAAACACTTTATATTGCAGTACATGTGAATTGACATTCCCTCTCCTTCACTGCCAATAAATAAACGATACCTGTGAATTTATTTCCTGCAGCTCCACATTTGGAGACTTCGGACAGAGCCGGATTTCCCACAAGGCCAACCAAGGCCTGGCCTCGGGGCAGCAGGGAGTAGAGGGGCAGCAGGGGTGTGGAATTCCTATCTCCTGATGCCCGGGACATGCAGTTCTGGGGCTTCTTGGGGCAGCAGAGAGAGTAAATCCGGCCCTGACTGCAGAGTATTATCAATAAATTAGAAGAAACCTGTAACAAGAGAAATGTGTAGGCTGAAATCTCTGACCTCCATCTCTGCAAATGTTAGTTGTCTGACTTTGATGGTATACTAATCGCATACGTAGTAGAATCTATAACCTGGAACAAGTATAGAGACTGGAAGCGCTGACTTTCTAATCTGCATGCTTGTTCCAAGTCAGTTAAAGTTGTAAAGCTAAAAGCAGGCAGACAGAGGCATAGCTCCACATACAGGAACGTCAAGACGGGAGACATAGCCCCACATACGGTAACCACATGACAGGAGACTTAGCTGCTCATATAGTAACATCATAACAGAAGACACAGCTCCAAATAGGGTAACCACATTATGAGAGCTGAAGCTCCACAAAAAGTAGCCACATGATGGGAGACCCAGGTCAACATACGGTAACCATATGATAGGATACCTAGCTCATCATGCAGTAACCACATGACAGAAGCGGTAGCTCCCTATACAGCAGGGTTGCCCACAATTTTTGTGTTAAGATCTACTTTTCAAATGGCGAGCTACATGAGATCTACCAACGAAAAAAAACCTCCCTCGCTCTCTCTCCTGGCTGTCTCTCCTTGCTCATCCTCCTGGCTGTCCTTCCTCTCTCCTAGCTATCTTTCCTTCGCTCGCTCTCTCCTGGCTGTCATTCCTCGTTTTCTCTCCTGGCTGTCTCTCTTTGCTCTTTTGGCTGTCTCTCCTTGCTCTCTCCTCTGGCTGTCTCTCCTTGCTCTCTCCCCTGGCTTTCCCTCGTCTCTCTCTCTCTCTCTCTCCTGGCTGTCTCTCCTCTCTCTCTTTCCTGGCTGTCTCTCCTCGCTCTCTCTCTGCTCACCTTGCTGTATTTTGCAAACAGTGTGGTGCAACAGGCTGTGTAAACTAATATTCTTTGATGTAATACATAGCACTTCAACCACCAGTACCCACCAGAAAGGTGTCAGGGAGCTTGGCTCAGCAGACTCCGGCTAATAGGTAATCATGTGTGCACAGCTAAATAAATATACCAAAATGGAATAAAGGGGCCGCCATTCACACCCATCGTGATCTACCAGCATCAGCTTTGAGAGCTACTGCAAGATCACCATCTACCTAATGGGCACCCCTGCCATACAGTAACCACATGTTTGGATACTTAGATCATCATATGGTAACCACATGACAGGAGACTGAGCTCCTCATACAGTAACCACATGACAAAAGACGTAGCTCCTCATATGGTAACCACATGGCAGAAGACGTAGCTCCTCATATGGTAACCACATGACAGGAGACCGAGCTCCTTATACAGTAATCACATGGCAGAAGACGTAGCTCCTCATATGGTAACCACATGACAAAAGACGTAGCTCCTCATATGGTAACCACATGACAGGAGATTGAGCTCCTCTTACAGTAACCACATGATGGAAGACGTAGTTCCACATAAAGTAACAACATGGTGAGAGCTTAAGCTCCACATACAGTAGTCACATGACAGAACATGTAGTTCCACATGAAGTAATAACATGACGAGAGCCATAGCCCCATGTACGGTAACCTAACCACATTGCGGGAAACGTAGCTCTACATACCGCGGTAACGTAACCGCATGACGGGAGACTGAGCTCCTCATACAGTAAGCACCTGACAGAAGCTTTAGCTCCATATACAGTAACCACGTGATGGAAGACATAGCTCCAACGTGTGACAAGAGAACTATGTGACAGGATGTATCTCCACATACAGGAACTACATGATGGGAAAGGTAGCTTCACATACAGGAACTATGTGACCTCGGGCAAAACTCCAGACAAAATAAGATAGAAATCATTCTCCCACTTTCAAAAATAGCAAAGCCAACTTTTTCTGCAATATTTTCCTTCAGTTCAGTAATTTCCCCTTCAGAGCTTTTATTTCTACCATTAAATGTCCTAAACATCATTCCATACACTTCCTCTAAGCCCAGGTCACCCTGGACCCATCCCATTCAGTGACTGGACAGTGAAATAAGAAGCAGCACAATAATGAGCTCATCTCTCTGTCTCTCTGCTTTATCTTCCTATCAACATGCTCCTTGTCAGTACATGAACTGATTGGTTCCTTGTGCTGCTTCTTTTTCTCACACCCCAGCCCTGCTGTACATAGGCTGCAAGAATGGCAGATAACAGGTCAGATTCAGATACTTCCACTGATTGCATATAAAAAAACCACACACATTTACATGCTCCCCGCAGGGATTCCCCCCTCTCCGATCCTCCAGCGCTGACTAGAGGAACGGATGGGGGAAGGGGCGGGTACAGCTGGCTCTGCTTCTAGATAGGCAGAGCCAGCTGTCACTCACGCAGCTGGGTGGATCTCGACAGCCATACTGTGGTCTTAGTGGTCTTAGTATACCGCGAGCTGTACTGAGCTTTGGGTCATGGAAGGACGCTAGTATATGTCCTCCCGTGACCCTTAAGAGAACTATGGGGAAAAACACTTAACCTATAGTTCTCTTTTAATGATGTATTATTGATAACAGAGCTGCATTCATTTGTGTCTTTGATATCTCCCTGGTGTCCATCTTTTCTTTTACCTTTAGAAAGTTCATAGGTGATTTTTGGTCTTCCGGCACCTTCCAGAAACACTGGAGTCAGGCTGAATTGGTATTTCTCAATGGTGAAAAAATGGTCTGTAAAAAAGAGTGACGGCGTCATTCTGGGAAAGGAGAAATGAAATCACAGTTTCTCTTAGAAGCTTCCATTCAGTGGCGTAACAACCGGGGGTGCAGCAGGGGCGCGGGCACCGGGCGAAAAGTGATAAATACCCAGCGCACACGAGACGCATCGCGTAGGTTCTTCCATTCCAAGACGAGCTCGAGGACATTGTGCTCCGTCGGGAGCAAACTCCACACCGCCACCACACTTTTGTTCAATGGGTGCACCTCCAGCGATTCCACTGCCTGCACTTGAAAGGAGAACACACAACTTGTTTAAAGTTGGAGAGTTGTATTTTAATTAAAGTGTTTTTTTTAGTTTTAGATCGTGTAGGGGACGTGAGGGGAAAGCCCCATCTTAGGCCCCATTCACATTGAGCGATTTATCGCGCGATTTTTGCAGCGATATCGCTCATATTTCCGCGCTAAATCGCTCTATGTAGCTTCACCAATACATTTCAATGTAGCTGTTCACATCTCGTCGCTCAATGTCGCTCAATATCGCTCAATATCGCTTGGAGCTCATCGCTGGTAGCTTGTCGCTTCTACATGACCCTTTTTTAGAGCGATTTTGAGCGATATTGCTCCTGATTGCATACAGCCCAATAGGAAGATGTTGCGCGATGTCGCGCGACACGTCGCTCAATGTCGCTCAATGTCGCTCAAAGTCGCGCAATTTCCATGTCGCTCAGTGTGAATGGGGTCTTAGACAGTTGTCACCAGAACAGGTACCCCCAATGAAAGATTTCCCGCCACCTGTTTATAACTATAAAATCTTGTATTTCCTATCACCTACTGTCTCAGTCACGGTCACAGCCGCCACCGGGACAAATCCTCCGGTAGACCCTTTTTGCACCCAGGGCTGGATTTACTCTCTCTGCTGCGCCAAGGCCAGGTTCCTCAATACGCCCCCTACCTTCCACCCCCCCCCCCCCCACCCCAAATGAGCAACACCCAGCCACCACCAATGTTCCTCAATGCGCCCACCCTACCCCCACCCAATGGAGAATGGCAAACCTGCAGACTGCATACAAGTGTTCACGGGTGACATCTCCGAGATCAGTTGTGCATAACAAGCGGCGGCTTCCTCGCTGTACATTTAGCTCTGCTTGCTCAAAGCAGGGCTAAATGTAGAAAACAACTACCTTCCTGGCGCCCTGAAGTGCATGTCCTGGGTGTCGGGAGACAGGAATTCCATACCCCTGCTGCCCCTCTACTCCATGCTGCCCCAAGGCCTGGCCTTGGTTGGCCTAGTGGGAAATCTGGCCCTGTTTGCACCCGCTGCCTGCTGAAGTGCCCAAGGCAGCCGCATCCAAGCCAGGGATAGACTGGTAACCTTTGGCCTGGGAGGGAACCCACTAACCTTTTGATGGTAGGGCTAGGCTAAACAAAGTGTACCATGAAAAGTGTGCCATTGTGCCACACTGATTGGTAAGCATGGTAAAATTGGGTGTGCCTAAAGAATGTGGTTTATTGTGACACACCTATTCACATCTTCCTACACTAGCTTCCTTTGTGGCTCTTGGAATTCCATCATGTGGGATCTCAGAGCCGCATAGTAAGGTGGTGCTGGAAACAGGTATCAACAGGTGAAACTCGAATAATTAGAATATCGTGCAAAGTTCATTTATTTCACTAATGCAACTTAAAAGGTGAAACTAATATATGAGATAGACTCATTACATGCAAAGCAAGATAATTCAAGCCGTGATTTGTCATAACTGTGATGATTATGGCTTACAGCTCATGAAAACCCCAAGAACCCCAAATCCACAACCTCAGAAAAGTAGATTATTACATGCAATCAATAAAACAACGATTGTACATAGAACAATATCGGACCTCTGAAAAGTACAAGCATGCATATGTACTCAGTACTTGGTTTGGGCCCCTTTTGCAGCACTTACTGCAATTACTTTTGCACGATATTCTAATTATTCGAGTTTCACCTGTATATAATGCCCAGCATGTGCCTCCGACTGTGGGTCTTGCTCTGACTGATGTCTGAATGATGAGACATCTCCATTCAGAGCCACCAGCCTGGCCGAGGAGGGAAAGGCCACCCTGCCCCCAGTCCAGTCCTCCCCTGGCCCTAGTGAGGACTGGTAAGAATGGTTATTCAGTCACATAGGGTAAGAGAAGTGAAGGACCATGGAGTTAACCCAATAAACAGCAACTATTTTCAGCTCTCTTGGATATAGAGACATTTATTTGTATCAAACACTAAGGCCTCTTTCACACAGGCGGTCCAATTGGGTCCATCTGTCTATTCTTTCTGCCCAATGCTAGTCTATGGGCAACTGGGTATAAACGGACGGGCGTCTGTTTATACTCCATAACCCCCCAACTCCGGCCAGGTCTGGAAAAACAAAAGGAACAGAGTTTTATTTCACCGGGCCTGATTGTGCCGTATCGGGGGTAATCTGATGTAAATGGATACATGTCCGTTTGCATCTGACTCCCCATAGACCAACATGGGGTCTGGCAGTTTAAGCTCTTTCCTCCATGGAGAAAAAAACTGGATGGACATGGATGTCAAGTGGTGGCATCCAATCCGTACTGCTCCGGTCAGGAGGGGATCCGTGCACGGCTCCCCTCCTGATCAGCCCGCGTGAAAGGGGCCTAGCACTCGTTGTTAATATTATTTACATCAACTTGTTATAATTACATATATATATAGATACAAGTTAGTAAATAGATCATGGTTTTCCCTTTATCTTTTTCTTTAAGGTTTACCTGTGCTCATTCTCTGCGACAGCAATACATTTCGGTTCATACTTGAATGACCAAGAGCATTGTGTGCTCGGACGGTGACAGTAACATCATTATTCTGAAGAGTAAATGTGTAGTTTGTGGAGTTCCCAACATATCTTGATGAGATAACTTCGTGGGATATTTCTGATAACACTTCATATTCCACAGGACCGCACAGGAAGGGTTCCTTCACTGGCTGCAATAAACATCAATGCTTATTAAAAAAGCGTAACGGCCAGTGCCCACCACATTTAATGAATACTGTGTATGTAAACATGTGCCTGATTTGACTCATGATACATAACTCAAAGCTTTTAGAGCTCTACCCTCCTCTTCTAGGTCCAAAAAGTATGGAGTAAAAAACAGAAAACACAACACAGGGTAATAGAAGTGAGCCAGATAATAAGCGGAGCGGAGAAGTGGTCTTTGAAATAGGGAAGGGGTTCAGCTTAGGGTATGTGTTCAAGGATATCCTAAAATGCATAAACAGAGATTGAAGGACAAGGCAAGGTGTTTTAGTTTGATCCTTCTGTGATTAGTCTTGAATTCTTTTTTAAACACTTAGAGGTATAGTTATATACAATTTGCAGGGCCCTTCTCCCTGTGAACATCTGTGAACATTCATAGTGTACAAATAACTACACAATCATTCTTAAAATATTTTATTTTCAGGTTGAATGTATTATGATGTAATACTGCATTATGACCAGTAGATGGGGCTGAGGAGCATAGGAAATAAATACTTATGTCTTATGCTCCTTAGCTCCATCTAGTGGCTATAATGCAATGTTAAATCACAATATATTTGACCTGAAAATAAAATATAGTAAGAACCTTTTTTTTGTCATTAATTGCACAAAACAAACCTTCACAGATTTTCGCAGGGTGATGGGACCTGCAAATTGTTAATAAATAGACCTCTTTAAGGCTTCAGTGTACTTTTTTGTAAGACTACGGCCAGCTTCACATCCGAGAGGTCCCGTCTTCTGAATCCTTGGGAAACGTGCGCTAGTGCGCATATGCTCGCAATGTAACGTACGGGCAAGGACGCGCTGATGGCCGTGCACAGGATGTGACAATCTTTCCTTGATGGATGAGCCTATATAATCCAGTCTGCCTTACAGACCATTGCTGAATGGTCTTTCAGCTTGTCTGTGTGAACCTGTTACTCTGCCCGTCGGCTTGCTCCTTGTGTATTGACCCGGATTGCCTCTGACCTTGCCTGATTGCTGCCTGCACCTGACCCCTGCTTGTTCCTGGATTCTGCCTCTGTCTTCTGCTACTGTACTTCGCTGCCTGCTCGCTGTGACCCTGGGCTTGTCTGACCCGCTCCTGGATCCTGCATCTGGACTATCACGTGGCACGGTGTCGGCACACCTCTTGGCACTTGTGCAACTCTTCTGTCCTCCCACTCCCTGTTTCCACTCTCAGGAAAGCGCAAGGGAGGCCTCCTCAGCTATTCGGTCTTCTACCAGGTACGTGATAACTACTCACTAAGCAAAACTGTAGAAGATCATCTGATATGTGGCAATTTCGACCACTTCAAACCAACTTTCAATAACAGAAACCAAATGGACTAATGCAACCTCCCACAGCTTTCATTCAAACCATAAAGAGATCAAAACTGTTGGTGGAAGGTTGCCTTGATCTGTTTATTTTTTTTGTGATCAAAGGTCTGTAAAAAGTGTTTAAAATTGGCACAAAATTGCCAGCATAGCCAGCATTGGTTTCTACAATAAAGGTACAAAAAAGGCCTTTACTCCCCTTACTATAAAGTAGGGATGCACAGATACTTTTCGAGTACCAGTACAGATACTTGGCATTTTCATGAGAACTACCAGGGTTGCAGCTGGGACTGGGCTCTGGCGCTCCACCACTGTCCTGAAATCATTAGTCTGTATTGTTTTAGAAAAACTGTCACATGACAATAAACAAAAATGTATCAGTACTCGTACTTGTAAGTACTCGGCAAGTACCAGTACTCGTACTCGCAAAACTGGTATCTGTGCATCCCTTTTTTTATATTTATAAAAACAAAATCATACATTAAAACAGAGATGTGCAAATCCCAGGAGCTCCGTGTGCTCCTTACAAATGGCAGCTGCCTCCTAATTTTTGAATTTTTCTCTAGTGTAGTCTTGGAGCTCAAAAGTATCGGTACATGTACTCGTACTTGTACCGAGTACTGTACTTGGTATCTGTGCAACCCTACTATAAAGAACAAGCCATGGTACAGGAGCCAATGTTTGGTCCCCTGATCAAGCTGTCATCCAAAACTGATGTTTCCTGGGGACAGTTGAAGAAAACAAAGATACCCCATTTAATCTGTAACTAAAGGCCACATATGGCCTATAGAAAAACATGACATTTATTGGGCTTTCTAAATAATCACAGAAATACTGTCTTGTCAATTTATTAGGAACGTTTGGAGCTTCTAAGGTAAACCATGTAGGCAGCCATCTAATGGACTGAGCCTACATCCATGAGGATGAAGCCTTTCAGATGGCCAGGAACCTGTGACCTCACAATGGCCATTCCCATCCACGCAGCTCAATGAGACAGCAAAATAAATGCCAACCCAGTTACTCCCACTGGCCCCGACATGTACTGTACTCCTCCATCTCTAACTATTGTAAAAGAAGGATTGTGTGTAGTGTACTGAACACGGAAAATAAGCATTACAGTCATTTGGAATGTGACCAACATTCTAAATAGAAACCTTCTATGGCAAAACAAGCAAATGTTTTACTTATCATACATGTTACACTTAAGTGTTTCCCTGCCATATTAATGTAATATTGTCTCCTTTCTGTAGATTATTATTTTGCATTATTCTCCAAAATTCTGGCCCCTTTACAGGTGCTGGAAGATACATAAAAGTGAGTGTCATTATTTAAAAATTCAATTTCTTTGCCCCTTTTTAGTAAAAAAAAAATAATATATATATATATATATCCAGTACCCCGGTACATTCAAACCTCTGCAGCGGACTTGAATGATGTATGATTCACAGGCGTCCACTTCTTCTATGGTGATCGATTCATTGACATATATATCTAGAACCTGGAAAATGTAATGCATTGTTGGGTATGGTTTATGTAACACTGATGGTCTACTATAAAAAAAATATATTCAATATGTTCATATGAAGGTAGGGCAGTCCAATATTGGCTTCTTAAAGTGACACTAAACTAAGGAGTTAAATCTTAAAAACACATTCAAGTACCATAACTAATAACAACATTGTATCTTATTTGTGTATCACTCGGCTGTAGATCCTCCAATCATCTCTGAATTGGTGCCGACACTGTCCTTCCTTCTGGAGGGGGGCTACTTTTGTTCCCTATGGTCCCGTTGTGTTTTGTAAAGTAGTTACCACTCCAAACTACAATCTCATGTTTAGTTTACTAATTTGTATTGAGATTGTAGTCTATCACGGGAGTGAGCTTGGAGCGGTGACTACTTTACAACACACACAGGGACCATGGGGAACACAAGTATCCCCCCCCTCCAGAAGGAAGGACAGTGTCGGCACCAATTCAGAGATGATTGGAGGATCTACAGCCAAGCGATACACAAATAAGATACATTGTTGTTATTAGTTATGGTACTTGAATAATTGTTTTTATGATTTAACTCCTGAGTTAAATGTCACTTTAATTTTGGTGGACCTATTAAAGGAGAACTATGGGCTCAGGGCTTTTCCCCATAGTTCTCCTAAGAGTCACGGGAGAACACAAACTAGCGTCCTCCCGTCACCCAAAGCTCAGTGTAGCTCGCTGTATACTGAGATGCCGCAGCCAGAACGGATCCCAACATTGCTGTCGAGATCCACCAAGCTGCGTGAGTGACAGCTGGCTCTGCCTATCCAGAGACCGAGCCAGCTGTGCCCGCCCCCTCCCCGTCTGTTCCGCCAGTCAGCGCTGGAGGATCGGACAGGGTAGGGGGGGAATCCCTGCAGGGAGCTGTGAGTGACAGTCACAGCTCTCTGCAGGGATAGATCGAGAAGTGAGCGAGCGACGGTATGTGTTCGCTCACCTCCCGATCTACTGAGCCGACATTTGACAGTTTCATTGTCACAGGTCGGCTCAGATTATGAGGCTGAGTGAAAATCCCTTACCTCATAATTCTCCTTTAATATCCAAATAAAACACCAAATCCATATCCTTGTGAGTTTATAAGTAGCCAAGCTTGGGTCTAACCCGAGTGGTGTGGCCACCTTCTCTTTTGTGATCAGGAATGCTTGACATAAAGTTGAGCTAGCTATGAAGCACTTTGGGGATTAAGAAGCTGGACCTGGGATGGAGGTAGGTGATGTCCCCTCTAGAATTCTTATTATAATAATAATTTAAAAAAAATCATTGGTGTTCTTAAGTATTCAACCAAAACTGATTAATAGACATCGGCCTACCTCTGAAAAGTTCTATGCAAATCATTTTAGGCCAATCAATAAATTGATTTTTTCTTTTTTTATATAGACATCAATGTGTCCAGTGAGGGGAGAATCAAACAATTCAAATCATAAATCACAAATGTCTGGATACTCCCAAAGCCAGGAAGATCTGCTCCTAAATATTCCACCAAATTACATTTTTGGAAGGAAGAACCTCATTGCTGGTTCTTCCACTAGAGAGGTGAATCTGGAAAACATGGAATGAGCTGACAATAAATTTGCCTCAACTATTACTCAGCTCCGCTGTTTCCCCTGAGTATCCCTTTGTGGGGTTTCACCCAATGTGTCCTACAAAATGGTACCTCCGATGGGATTGAAACCAACCAGTACCTTCCATCCACCTTCTGTCTTCTGCAAACGGTATTGAAGCTGGTAGCGCATAAAGTCAAACACAGCGAACCTCGGCCGTGCCCACGTCACCAGTAAATATCCCGTGCCCACTGTCATCTCAGCCTTGATGTTGGATGGGGCATATGGCTTCACTTTAAAAAAACACAAAAATAAATCTTTTATGTTTTTGAACAAAATTAACAGATGTTTTTCTTTTAGTCTTAAAGCTTAAAAAACATTTCTATCTCTCTCCATGTTTATCTCGCAATAGGTTTCCTTAAAGATAATATTACAGGTATGTCCATTTTAAGATGTTGGTAGAAGTCAAACAGATTTTGAAGTGTTAAAGGGGTTTTACAGACCTCAATGAGGGTTCTATTCACGAAGCTGGCGAAGGATCTGGCCGTAGCTTCCGCCGATCCTTCGGCTAGCTTCGGCCTCAGGACCCCTTGGGTCCAATAGCCCGTACAGCTCCCGAACATAGCCGAGCGGCTCAGTCGAGCCGAACGCATATGCATCGGCTCGGCTGAGCCGTGCTGAAAGCCAAAGCTGGCTGAGCAGCCGGCCATTGGAAATCAGCCGTACCAGCCTGAAGTGAATAGCCGAACAGTGTTCGGCTCACTTCACTTCAGGTCGGTCATTCACTCGGCTGCCTACGGCAGCTTAGTGAATAGACCTCTAAGTGTCCCAGCTCATAAACCCTATTGATCGGCTGGGCTGTAGAACTTCCACTTCACACCAGCAGGTGGCAACAAACCAACATGAATGGGAAAGTTTTTGTATCAGGATTTGAAAACATTTTTGCACTTTTCAAAAATGTTTTGTCTTCCCAAATATTCTACATAAAAACTATTTATGCTATTTTTTTTTTATAAATACATCTGTGTGTTTATCTTTACTAGTGTATAATTAAAAGAATGCTTATTGATTTTAATAATAA
>NW_017306898.1:395445-398498 GCF_000935625.1 Nanorana parkeri | reverse complement strand
ATATATATATATATATATATTTATATTTATATATATAGTAGATGTATACTGTATTTTTATTTTAGGAGACCCTGTCACCAACTTAAAAAATGCTGGTAAAAGCAAGAATTTTACATACATCTGGGGTGGAGATGGGTGGGGTTATCTTTGCAAAGGGTAGGCAGGCAGGATCATTGTAGTTCATGCGTACAGTTGCCCTTTAACATTTAAAATGCTACAATTTATTATAACCTCATCAAATTCACATATAAATCTTGAACAAAAACTCATAAAGCTGCATATTTCCTTTAGAGGTAGTTTATGTGCAGTGCAGCACCATCACCAAGAAGCTGATGGGTGTATGGCACAAGATGGCTGGCCATGGACGGTATATACAGTATTCTGCAAAGAGTATTGATTCAGTTGTAAGCAAATTAAAACGTCACTTACCCACATCTCTGGGAATGACGCAGACAGGTATAGACCGTAGCCGCCCCAGAGGGTGTTGTATTTCCACCCACATGGTGTAACTGAAAGTAGGTTTAATTGTCTTAAAAACACATTTGTAGAATCCGTCCTCCTGCAACGTGCAGCTTTCCTCAGAGGAGTCACCATATCTTATGCCCGTCTGGATGCAGTAACTCATGTCCCTAAAAAAAAAAAAAAAAAAGCCAAAGAATATCATTAATTGTTGGTAAACCTGAACTACACGTACACAGCACGATTTAATAGGCCACAGCGTCCAAGGTTACTAAGAGCTCTTCGCTTCACTAGCCGCACAGAAGTCACCAGTAGCCAAGAGCTGAGTGGGATGCTCTGGCTACATCCTGCCAAGGCAACTAGTCACCTGAGCCAAACTCCGGACTGATCCCCCCCCCGGTGAACAATAAATCAGCACAACAACTGTCCCCCCCAGTGACCATTCCCTGCCAGCAAACCCCCACCCCAGACGACATTGTCTCAAGTGTCGAATACCTTAGGGACAGCCCTGGTTAAACCTCAATTACATTTTCAGTTTAAAGCAAGTCTTATTATTTGTTTCCTTTAGAAAGCAGCCACAGCTTGAATATAAAAAGCCTGTCCCCTGCCAGCATGCTGCAGAGTGGGACCCTTGCTCTCTGTGTGGAAGCAGTGGTCCCTCTGCAGAGGTCAGACAGGGGTCTGGCTTTAAGTACTTTGGATCAAATTTTAATCACCCTACACTCAACCCCCCACCAGTGCACAATCAATGTTTTTTCCCCATTGTCCACTCACTGATAGGATCGGAATGTCCAGACGCTGTCCTTTAGAGATTCAATGTGCTTGGAGCTCCACCTACAAGTCATAGCTGTGAACTTTCCATCAGTTTCGCAAGTTATGCTTATATTAACATCTGTCAAAGAATTTTTAAAAAAGTATATTAGTCTGGTAAAAGAAGTAGAGGAAGACGTCTTATTTAGTTAAGGATGCCAAAGAGCAGCCACATAGTAACTGGGGGTAGGAACTCAACACCGACTTTACTTAAATAAAGGGTTAGTCTCCCCAAAATCAATATTTTACCTATAGGTGAAGCCTAATGGGCTGAATCAGGTCCGGGCTTCTTATTGTATATGTCTTGGGTACTCCAACAGCTCTCCTTCCTATATTTCCAAGCTCTGTTTCTGTCCACCTGGGAGTTTTGTGTGTTCCTGCCCACCTTTGAGTGATGCAGCTCCTCCGTTTACATTCTCCATAATATAAAACAACTTAAAATCCAGGACGTACGGTGGGAGTCCCTGATAATGGGCACAACAGGTGTACAAACCCAGGAACTGAGTGTAGGGATGGAAAGAGGCCCTCATAATGGGCACTGTAGGTATGCAGACCTGGGAACTCAGGGCAGGGATGGTGAGAGCAGCCCCTCATAATGGGCCAAGTAGGTATGTAGACCCAGGAACTTAGTGCTGGGGTGGTGGGAGCCCCTCATAATAGGCACAGTAGTTGAACGGACCTTGGAACTAAGGGATGGTGGGAACACCTCATAATGTGGCACAGCAGGTGTACAGACCTGGGAACACAGCAAAGGGATGGTGGGACACAGCAAAAGCAAAGGGATGGTGGGAGCCCCTCATAATGGGCACAGCAGGTGTACAGACCTGGGAACGTAGCATAGGGATGGTGGGAGCTCCATATAATGGCAATAGCCGGTGTACAGCCCCAAGAATTCAGTGGAGAGAAAATTAAAATCATACAATATAAGTGATTGTGGATCATTGTGAACACAGAAGCTCACCTACGACATAGATCTCAGAATAGCGAGGCTGGCACCCAATACCATTTACGCAGCAGTACAAGGCACCATACTGGAACTTCCCTTTCGGTTTTGTTGGGGTAGGGTTTTTTAATGTGACTTTTCCGACATAATCACTGACAGCCGTATATTGGTGTGAGGGGATCTCCTCTGCCAGGTCCAGGCCCCAGGTGATAACCCTCGACTCAACTTTCTTGTCATTGTGGCAGAACGTACAAAAAACTGAAAAGCTGGAGCTGCTTCCGACAAGAACCTTTTGTGGGAAGTAGAAGCCACCTACAGGAAGATATATTAACAGAGTGAGGAATATCAAAGGTTCGAGTAGCGACATAGATT
Organism: Nanorana parkeri; assembly: GCF_000935625.1. Classification (NCBI taxonomy): domain Eukaryota; kingdom Metazoa; phylum Chordata; class Amphibia; order Anura; family Dicroglossidae; genus Nanorana; species Nanorana parkeri. Next base: position 395,914 of record NW_017306898.1, on the reverse strand, counting down.
TAGATTTCACCACAGCAGAAAGTGGAATGATCCATGCTTCAGCTGGAGTGGACCTGTCATCAGATATATCTTTTCAATTAAAGCACAAGTTCTGTGATCATTTTCAGGTGGTCATGTGGTTAGCACTCTTAGCTTGCAGCAAAGGGTGCCCTTAGTTAATTTCTCAAAAACTACATTGTCTACATAGAGTTCATATATTTGTCCCGTGTTTGTCTAGGTTTCCCATAGGAAGTAGAGTTTTCGCCCTCAGTCTTCAACTAGTAGATTCATTTTACATTGTAAGCACTCGGGAGCAGGGCCCTCCTAGCCAGTGCTGTCACAAGAGGGGTGCGGTCCGCACTGGGTGACACTATCAGAAGTGGTGACATCAAAATGACTGACAGACATTTTGTTATCACCCCCTCTTAAAAGTCAGGCACTCGGTCATGAACCGAGAGCCTGACAACGTCAGGAGAGGGGGGGGGGGGGG
>NW_017306898.1:383294-395433 GCF_000935625.1 Nanorana parkeri | reverse complement strand
GGGGGGGGGGGGACACCCAGTGGCTTACCTGATCCCATTCTCTAATTTCCATCACCAAAATGGCCGCTATCAGTGAAGCACATCACTGCGCATGCGTGATGACGTCACATGACGGACGTCATAACCCATGCAGGGTGGATGCAGCGGGTGACACCCACCTTGGTGCTGCTGCTGATCCCAGCCTTCCTGTCTTGAATTGTATTGTAACTATACAGTTTCTCTTTATATTGTAAAGTAATGAGCAAACTGTTGGTGCTAAATGAATCCTGAATGATAATAATAATATTTAATAATAATAATTAATAATATGCAAAAACTGCTTAAATGGAAAAAAAAAATTCAGTGTATTCTGTTCTCAAAAGCAGCGAAAACAAAGTACCATTTTTGCCCCACTTCACCACTTCAGGGCCAGGCCCTGTCTGTGAGGGTGTTTTATCTTGGACTGCATATTGTTCCATTACAAGGAAAGGTTTGAACATATAAATGGTTTAAGAATATAGTATCAAGGACTTTAAAAAATAATGCCCTGCATTATTACTGTATTACAGTTTGCTAAATGTACTTTAAAAGCTCTATGCTGCAGTGCATTTATGTAATCAGGGGAGATCACAAACTGCTAGGCACAGCAGTTTTTGCATACAGATCGAGAGGGAACCCTGATGCCTCCCTTGTTCTCGCTCCATTACCTACTACAAACACAATAGATAAATGCTTTCACTGCTTCGGGTATAATAAATGCATTTAAAAAGTCCTATGATCCTTCTAAGGATGTTTCTTTTTTTTCCAATTAAATATATTGTAATTATTATATGACAATGCAGAAAAATAAAACATTTTGTGTTTGTTTGCCTCTGCAGACTTTCCTCATGCAGTTGTGGAAGGGACGGCTGCCAAGTTCTTTGTTCAAAAAGTATTTGTCATCATAAAACATAATTTTTCTGACCTTTTACAGCACCAAAAAAAGCAGTCTGTGTTACAGTGCCTTCTAATCAGATAGAATGTAATTGTTAATGAATGGAAAGACATTTACATCTTAACTGACCACTGTGACTCTAGTAGCCATATTTGAACAACACTGGGAGCTACTCCTTCTGTTTAATGAGCTCAGGTTCAGAACATTGCGGATTCAAACCTCAGCTCCTCTGGACCCAGAAGGAACCTCTTTCCATTGCCGCCCTCAGCTGAGGAATTATGCTGCACGTAAGTAAAGGGGTGGTATGCTGTCATTGACCTTTTATGACCACAGGGTTATAGCTGGTCAATGACATTGACAAGTTTAATGACATCAGCAAAAGGATTCTGCTCCATTTTTTATGTGCAGCTGTGGGGCAAGGAATGCCCCGGCCTGCAGTTGATTGGGCGGATGGCCGCATGTCCCCTCCAGGTTCAGAGGAGATCAGGTTTGGACCAGGGTACATCTGGAGCTCTTCAGTACTCTTTATTACGGTATATCGATACTATATATTATATTAAATTGACCATTGTTAAGCCAAGAACGGGGGTCTGGTAGGTATTAGGAGGCTCTCACTGCTCGCTGTTCTTAGTTAAAGATTCTCATCCATAGGAAACTTAAACCCCAAGCTATTTCTGTAATTCCACTACGCTCCCTGGTATATCTCATCCCGCTCAGCTGGCATTTCCCTTCATCAGGGCTTTAAATGGTAAGTTGTAATTTGGTGTAAAGTGCAAGGCGCCATTATTAGTATTGTGTTAATCTGTGGGGTGGTTTAATGTGAAATACTAGAAGGCAAAGAGCATGAGTAGAATTAGCATACAAGTCCATTTCCATCCAGTCTCTTCCGGTTTACTCCCATTCTCCACTGAATGACACAATAAGGAAATGTACTGCTAACTTATTGTGATAATTGTGTCATAACGACTGATAGGAGTAAGAGAAATGAGGCTACTGTGCTATCACTATATTAAATAGGGGTCACCACTGGTTTTCTTACGTTATTTCTGAAGGACATTAAGTGAGGAGGCCAGAGGTTCAGAGGTCCACTTCTGGCATTGGATGCATTTGATTGGATCAATTGGGCAATGTTTACGGATATTCAAATATGCAAATGGCCACTTATTTCCTGATCCGAGTTGACTACTTCTTAACTTCTTAGGGGGAACCATTTTGTTCATCTCTATCTGTCAAGGAATGGGTTACAAGTTATCTCAATTTCTCAGTAGGAGAAATTCGCCTTACTAGGTTGGGATCTTTTTGTCATTCCCTATTAGGTGCATTTAACCATGTTTATATAAGAACCCCAGATTTCAAATTGCATTACAAACCTTGCGACTTAAAGACCATGGGATGACTCCAGTCACTCCAGACTCCAAAAATTCTACGGCAACGTATTTCAAACACCAGTGGTGAGCATGACTCGCTCACATCAAGGACGACGAAGGTTTCCTCTGTGACAAGCTTGGTCTATATAGAAATAAATGGTTAGTTTCCAGCAAAAATCAACACTATAAAACTAATCCAATACATGCAAAGTGCAGTAGTATCCCAAAGCAACCAATCAGCATTCATCTATTCAGGCCTTGCTCACACTGGCTTCAGGTTGCCTAAGAACAGTGTGTACAGCATGCAAGTTTTAAGTAGCTTTGTTAAAGTCTTTTAAGTAAATTTCAGGTCCAGTGTGGGGGGTGTTAAACATACTGTAGATCTTAATGGGAGTGCTGACTGGCTTTAGCAGACTTTCAACAAGCTGCAGGTAGTGCTAAATGTCTACTGAAACCTGGTTGCAGCTTATTAAACTGACAGTCAGCACTCCCATTGAGTGCTGTATCAAAAATAGGAACCAGAGGTTGCTTGAAAGACTTCAACAAGCTGCTCAAAGCTTGCCAAAAGCTTTAAAAATGCTTTCCAGATCCTTGCTGTACACACTGCACCTATACAAGCTGACACCCGTGTGAACAAGACCCAGCTAAACTGACTGGTGTCTGCTATTACTTGGGAATTTTACCTTTAATCCCCTAAAATGAAGTACAGGTTAATGTGAGAGCCCCCACAGTGCCTCCGAACCTTCCACAGTTAACCTCAACCTCCCACAGTACTGTCCGCCACCCACAGCACCCCCAACCCCCTTGTGTGCCCCCTACTTCCCACTGTGCCCACAGCCTGCTGCAGCAGAGCCTCCAGCCCCCCATAGTTCCCTTAGCCTCCAAAAATGTACCACATTGCCCCCCAACCTCCCACACTTTTCCCCTGTCCTCACATTTCCCTCCAATCTCTCTAAGCACCCGGCCTCCTTGAGAGACACCACCCCCCCCCTCCCCCCAAAGTTGTCACCAACTACCTTCAGGATCCACATTTCCACAGGGCCACCAAGTCTGCTGCAGAGTCACCTAACCTCCTTTAGAACCCACATTCCCACAGGATCACCAAGTCTGCTGCAGAGTCCCCTAACCCCCTCCAGAACCCCCATCTCTGAACAGTAACATCCAGCCCATCTTTAACCTTCCAGCACCCCAGCCCCATCCAGAGCCCCTAGCACACTTCAAGGCCTACTTTACTTTACCTCCTACTGACACTAATGTCAGGGCATCTTCTCCTCCTACTGACTACTTATGCCAGAGTGTTTTTCCTCCTACTGACCATTAAACACCATATTTTGCATTGCCATACTTTTGTCAAGTATAAACTGTTTTTACTGTTGAAGGTTGGGGCCCACTGAGGTTAAGAACCATTGCCATAGGGTGCTCATGGACAGAGATAGGTCCAGGTTATGAGTCCCTGTTGCACAGTGCTCCCATTTAATGTCTCAGAAATGCAATATTTTAGAATCTTTTGCAAACATCTATAGTGAATAATTAGCCTAGTTCCTATTTCATGAGGAAGGTCTGTATAGAAAAACGTTGTTCAGTTTTTCAGTAAGACTGGAACCGTCTAATACGGATATGTCAATTCCCCAAGAAGACGTTTCACTTTGCCAAGCTACATAAAAAGACTTCTCTTCCTCCAGATGTATCCATAGGTCCTCGGTTACATATACAATGATTATCTCTTCTAATTAGAAAGTATCTGCTGTGGCAAGATTTACATTTTACAGAGTTTCTTTATAATTACGAGATTGTAAAACACATGCAATGCCCTATCTGACCCCTGTTTTATCGCGACTCCACCAGTGTGACAGTAATGAGCCCACTGATTAGTCACCAAGTTTAATGACATCGCCACATTCTCAATTATAAAGTATAATATCATTTTTAATTAAACGTTGCTGGTGCGTGAAACGCAATTCGTACCTGTAAGTCGTTATCAGTTGTGTTGAAATATTGTTTCACTTGGTACTGCAGCCTGCGAGCTGAAGATTTGGGAGGAGACCAGAGCACTTTTAATTTTCCCTGTTCTGTGATCTGGGCATTCAGGTCATTCGGTGGGTCTGGTTTTACTGGGGATGAGAAGAATGGTTTAAAGACATTTCAAAAACACCAAGTGAACTTTCTCTTTAAATCAGCTAAATACATTCTAAATGTACCAAAACAAAAAGGTGATCAATGTCTTACAGCTCCATTTCGTTAGAAAGCAACCACAGCCTGTGAAGAAAAGCTTTCTTCCTGCCAGCAGCTACATAAAAGGTCCTCGCTCCCTGTGTGGAAGCAGTGATGACTCTGCAGAGCTGTGACATGCCCCTCCTACTGGGTCAAACCTGTGTCTCCTATAAGCTCATGCTTACCACTGATTGGACAGCTCTGGCTCTAACTCATCAGGGGGATTGTCAGACCGCTGCAGCGAGTTCACTGCCTACTCATAAACAGCAAGGGTCCTTCCCTGCAAGCTGCCTGAGGGGTCGGGAAGAAAAACCAAACTGGAAGACTTTGCAGACCCTTTGTTTTGATGCATTTAGAATGTATTTTCAGCTAATCTGTATAGAACGATCAATTGTGCTTGAATAATAAAAAGTAGGGATGCCCCAATACCGATACTATTATCGTTATCGGTGCCGATGCCGAGAATTTGGGCAAGTACTTGTACTCGCCCAAATGACCTGATGCCTAGCCCGATACTTGAGCTTCCGGTATCAGGAAGCCGGGCAGCGAGTCATACAACGCTGCCCGGCTTCCTGATTGACCGAGAAGCCGGCTCCATGGTCCCTCGTCACTTGTGGCTTCCCATATTGGCCTCCAGCGTGTTCTGCGCATGCCCGCCGCCATCCTGGAGGCGGAGCGTGTGATGTCACCTGAGGGTGACGTCACACGCTGAAAGAGTGGTGGCCATATTGGCCGCCGACGCGTTCTGCACATGTGCGCCGCCATTTTGGAGTAGATCTAGGTATACACCAAGATGACGGCGCTCGAACATGCGGGCGCTGCCATCTTAGTGTATACCAAGATCTACTCCACAATGGCCGCGCGCATGCGCAGACTGTGCTGGCGGCCGATTTTGGCCACCGCTCGCTCTGTGGTTTCAGTGTGCGGTTTCGGATTCAGAGGCTCGTTGCCTCCGAACTCAAAACAACATATACATTTGTTTCCTCTGACGAAACGAATGAAAACGTTTTTCCTTTTCATTTGTTTCGTCTGAAAACAATTTTGTTTTTGTTTTGCACATGTCTAATAATTAGGCAACATTGGGAGCCATATATACATATATTACTAAAGCTGCGGTTCCCAGAATTCGGATTCAGACCCATTCGGATGCATTATACTGTAAAACACATCTGATTGGCCAGAAAAGTCACATGTCCGATCATTTTAGTTTTTAAACAAAATTCGGACGGGATCCGAAATTTCGGGAACATTCGGATGCATTGAGATTCGGAAATTCGGATGTGTTTGTACGAATTTTGATTCAGAACGAAACGAATCGCACATGTCTAGTGTAGATCTTCCTAGCTTCAGAAACTGACACATAGTGGTCAGCTGGTTACATTTTGAGATCTTGATTGATATTCCATACGAAATTACAGAGAAGGTTATGCTTTGAATGGGGTTCTTCCCTAACGAATCAACCGTTATTGATTTTAATGGCCTTACGTAGGCGTGGGGTGCAGCCGCCAAAAGTGTGATTATAATGTATTATATAGATTAAAGGGACCGTTGTTTTATTGGTCTCCGGGGATGCGGCGTTAGAGATAAATTCCTCCGTGCGATAACTCATTAAATAAATCCATTATCGGATCGAGGAGAGCGGCTGACCGAGAGGCCGGACGATCGGAAGACATCAGGCAATTAATGCTAATGACAATATTTATCAATGCCTCTTGATGCTCCGATTGTAAACATCACACACACCGGGGAAAGCAATTTAAGTACAAGTCAATCTCAACAACGCCGAGGGGAGCAGACAAGTCATGACAAAGTGATGTATTGCTGGCGGCCTTGTTCCCACTCATGTACACTGTATACCTTTTATGTTCCTCTGTGTTGTGTGGGAGAATAATAAAATGAGACAAAAAGCATATGATATGCTACAAACATAAAATTGTCTGAGCACCGTACCATCTAACAATGCCACTAGACAGCAGGTCAAATGGCTCTCTAAAGGGCGCCTGTTGTTTTTCAGAAGATGCATATTTTGTAACCAGGAAAGGAAGGTTTTAGGACATTTTGGGAAGCTGATATTAAGCCCAGCCTCCCATACCAATAAAAGTGGACCTAGCATCAGATATGTTAAGTGGCTGGAGCAGGGATAGCCAAACTTTGATCCTCCAGCGGTGGTGAAGCTGCAAATCCCACCATGCATCTACCTCTGGAAGTCAAGTCTGAGTCCTGCAATGACTAAAGGTTTTTGTAGCTTCACCACGGTTGGAGGGCCAATGCGTGTCTATCCCTAATATAGCCACAAAAGGGGGGACAGGATTGGGGGGGTATTGGGGGGTACGAGGAGGAATAGTCTAAGGAAAACAAATATATTTATTTATATAATATTTATTTACATAAATTTAAAAATGTATATAAATAATAGCAATCTCTTACAAAGTTTAGATTTGAGGTGTTTTACTCTGTTAACAAATCAAAAGCCTGGTTTTAAATCAGGTTATGGCACACTTTTATTAGTTATATTTATTGATAAATAGCATATTTCTAAGTCCTTGTTTATGTTTTATATGTGTTTTTTTTATCTGTAGCATTATAAAAATGATACATTTTATTATTCTTCATCGGTTTATTGCAGTCTTCCACAGCCCTGATGAAGGGAGCATCCGTGTGTTGGATCTCTCTCTCTCTCTCTCTCTCCTGTAAATAAATCCTTCATCCGGGCTGTGAAAGATTGCAATATACTAATGAATAATAATAATACATTGTCATAGATAATAATATACCCTGTTTCCCCGACAATAAGACCTAGTACTATTTTTGGGAATCGCTAAAATATAAGACCTACCCCGAAAATAAGACCTAGTTCTGACCATTTCCAGGGCGGTGGTGGCATAAGGGGGAACTTGAAGAGCCGCGAAAGAAGAATCAGCGGTGCCAACGAAGCCAGCGCTAGAGGAAGTGAGACGGCACCAGAGGGAGCAGAGCCGTATAAGCTGATACCTCCTCTATAGCGCCGGCTCCTCTCACAAGCAGAGTGATACCAAATGCACTCCACCTGTGGGGAATCGATACTAAAAGTGCGCTTCGCTTATTCTGACCAGTGATTGGTTAGCAAATTGCTCTTAGAAAGGTACGGCACCCCTGATTGCCCTGATCACCATATTTTTGTACATGAATACATGTAGTGTTGTACATTTAAAAATAAGACCTACCCCGAAAATAAGACCTAGTGTGTTATTTTGAGCCAAACAAAATATAAGACAGTGTCTTATTTTCGGGGAAACACGGTATCTTCTTATAGTCTGAGTAATAAATGGAATGATACATTTTGATCTAGAAGTTGGTTCGGTGCCTTTTTCTTCGTTTTTTTGTACATGTGAAGGTAGATTTTTCCATTGTTCTCTGATTACAGGCTTCTTATGCAACACCAGTTCCATAAATATATAACATAATCAATAGAAAAGTCACTTACTAATAGCAGAAGCTTCCAGGGACATCGGAGGGGAGAGGACAGCTTTGGCAGAACTGACAATCTCCATCCACAGGATATAGGGATCATGGTCTCCTGCAGTCTCTATGACACAATGACATGATTTATATCCCAGGCATCTGCAATCAGCAGCTTTTCTCTCTCCATCTTCATTCCTCCTGAATAATGGGAAAGCGGAAAGTCTGAGCATTCTATACGTCCCGGGAACAATCCATCACAATGATGAGCGATTAGGAGAAAAGTTCAACGTTAATTTACAGTTGATGGCGCTCACAGAGTAGAGGAGACCCCCCATTAACAGGGGAGCGAGCTTCATAAATTCCCCCCCGCTGTGAGTGCTGTCACTTTCCTGAGAACAGCGGGAACTCAGCACAGGAACATATGTCCTATACATGGCATGGGGGGTTTGGGAGTTGGGTTGTTTTTTTATTTTGAATTATAAAGGTTTGGAATGTTTCCAGATTATTTTAAAAGGACGCCATATTTTATTTTTCGTGAGTACACCTTTAAATGCTGAACTCCAGGCAGTTCTATAAGACACAAATTCATGCAGCTCTGTATTTAATAATACACCTTCTATGTGTGTTCTTTAAATGCAAGCCATGTAAATACCCGATTTCACTTGGAATCCAGCCCCTTGCATCTGGGGGAAGCTGCGCAAGGAGCCAATCATTTTACAGGACTGCACAGAGCATGCTGATAGGAGGAGAGAGCAGAGTTGCAGAAAGATGAACTCATGAGTCATCTGCTTCTCTTTTCACTGTCCAGTCACAGGTTTGGGGAGGGGCAAGTCCTGTAAGTGTTACTAAACCAGCTCTTCTTCTCTGCTAGACAGGGCTGTGCTGTGTGCCAGAGCTGTGTACCAACCAGCAACTCAAAAAATTGCAAGTAAAAGCACAGAAAGCATCAATGCCTTCACACAGACCCCTCCACTTCTTCCACATCTGTGCTGGCCTACCTCCTTTGCACCTTCCTTTATCCCCCTACATAACATTTTATGTAGCAGCCATAGGAGTAGAGAAGGGGAATACAACAGAGTGTCACATAAGTGACAGATCCAAGTGTGCTGGAGCCCCTGACATCACATTCAAGATGTCGGCGCCCAGCAGTAGTCTCAGGGCTATTGGATGTCTATACAAGGGAGGCTCTTACAGCTAAACAATATAAATATGAGCGGCGTCACAAGGGGGTTGTGGAGGGTGCGGCCCGCACTGGGTGACACCATAACAGGGGCTGACCAAGGCCGGATTTCCCACAAGGCTAATCAAGGCCCGGCCTAATGCAGGTGACGTCATACGTGTTCGTGATTACGTCGTGCGCATGTGTAATGATGTCACGTGCGGACGTAAAGATGTCACACGATCCCGGCGGCTGACACCCGGCGCCTGCTCCAGGTGACACCCGACTTGGGGACTCCTCTGATGAATATATGTATATATTATTATTTATACACTATATTGCCAAAAGTATTGGGACATCCCTCCAAATCATTGGATTCAGGTGTTCCGTGACATTTCCTGGCTACTAAATATTCCGCGGTCACCTGTTAGTGATATTATAACAAAGTGGAAGCAACTGGGAACAACAGCAACTCAGCCAGGAAGTGGTAGGCCACGTAACATGATAGAGCGGGGTCAGCGCATGCTGAAGCGCACAGTGCGCAGAAGACGACAACTGTCTGCAGAGTCAATAGCTACAGACCTCCAAACTTGGTGTGGCCTTCAGATTGGAACAACAACAGTGCGTAGAGAGCTTCATGGAATGGGTTTCCATGGCCGAGCAGCTGCATCCAAGCCTTACATCACCAAGTGCAATGCAAAGCGTGGGATGCCGTGGTGTAAAGCACGCCGCCACTAGAGAAGTGGAGACGTGTTCTCTGGAGTGACCAATCACGCTTCTCTGTCTGGCAATCCGATGGGCGTGTCTGGGTTTGGCGGTTGCAGGAGAACGGTACTTGCCTGTCTGCCTTGTGCCAAGTGTAAAGTTTGGTGGAGGGGGGGTGGTTTCGCAGGGGTTGGGCTTGGCCCCTTAGTTCCAGTGAAGGGAACTCTTAAGGCATCAGCATCTGCTTCCTTCCTTCCTTTTTACACCCTTTTTTAGTATTTAAAAACTCTTTTTCCTTTTCTGTCAGTTTTTAAACTGTTCCCTTTTTTTTTCTCCTCAGGTGAGCCAACTCAATATTGAACCCTACGGACTGAGACTGGGATGCCATTAAAGTTCATGTGCGTGTAAAGGCCGGCGTCCCAATACTTTTGGCAATATAGTGTATGTACATTTATCCTGTCAATGGGTTAAATGCACATATAATCTTACAGGAATTGAAATGAATGGTCAGTCAATAGCTTTTGAGCTGCTGACCACCTCGGTATCGGCGCAGTTTTCTTTTAATGTGATAGCAGAGACCAATTAGCTGAAGTTCACAGTCATCTGCGCTTTGTAATAGATAACTCCAGGACAAAGAGCGCTCTCGAGTACTTGAAGAGCTAGTATATCATAATTGCTACATCAATAGACGGCAATGTTCAGCCTCTGCTCTGCCTCACATATGGTACAGGGCTTTGCAAGAGAACGCCGGGCTTCGTTTTCCCAGAAAAGCACATTTGCTGGGTTCTTGGCATGTTAAACACAAATAGTTTACGGCCCAGCGCGTCATAACGGACAATGGTGTGCTTTAAATCTTTCTCAATCCCCTGCAATGGGACATGCTGTTCCTTTTGGCTCACCTCTCGGGTTTTGTGTGTTCGAGCCACCGACATATTGAAACAATTCTACATCGAAGAATTCAGTACAAAAAAAGAAAAAAGTTCAACTTGGACACACAGGGCTTCAAAAACATTCAGGAATTGGATGGCGGAGGGGGGCATATCTGTATAAAGCAACCATTCGGATGTTGCTTTCTCCTTATGGCTTAGCATAGAACAACTGCAACAAATAAAAATTTTATTTTTATTTCAACTTTATTACATTTTTGGTGTGGGATCCATCACAATGACTGGAATTTGTGAATAGGACCACAGAAGCCTGTTAGCTGAACCACATGATTTTGTGAACGTGAACAGTGTGGTTCAGCCAATAACCTGCAACCGTTTTATGCTGAGGGGGCATTCACATCATAATCAGAAGGAAATTGCAAGTCAACGGAGGGGCCGTTCCGATTGCTTTCCAATCCGTTGCGATACGATTTAAGTGGCTGCTAATGGAAGGGCACCAATACATTAATGGGTGTGACTGGGGCTAGTTTAGGGAGGAAGTATACTTTGCACAGTTATCTTTCCCCAGCATCCCCAACTCCCATGCCCAACATGTTATAACTACCATGCTCCTGGAAGGCCCATGCTTGTGGCTGGTCCCTTGTAGCCCACAATCCTCATAATTCGTAAGGAGACACTATTAGGCATCCCAAGGAATGGTACAAGGATTCCCATATCTCCAAATACTATAGGCCAATGCATTTTGAGGGTTTCCAATTGCCCCCCTCAAGAGGGCTCAAAGAGCATAATGTATAATAAATATAGAATCATCCAAGAAGTTTGGGGAATAGACAAATGTTAGACCTGAATTACTACCTAGCTGCTTAGAGGTCTCTGAAAGGACCCCCCCCCCACACACACACTTCCCTTAGGCTCCCAGACAAGATCCTGTAACCTTGTGGCTGTAGAACAGTGAAGGGGCAAGCTATCAAAAGATCGTCCAGACATGGCAACTGCAGATGAGAAGGAAAGAAAGTCATTCCACCTTGGGCCACTGCACTGTCTGGACTCATTGCTTTTGTTCCAAAGATCAGAATTTAATTTTAAATCCTTCTAATCCTTTTAATCTAGGATTCAAAATATTAGTCATGAGATAAGAGTTATTCCTTTTAATACTACTAACCACAACAAGCTGAATGCAGACACAAAATGGCCTTATAGAACCACCTTGGGACCAACTTATTGAATATATGTGTTTGGAATCGCTACGATCAGGATGACGAGCTTCAAGAAATGTGATGGGGTCAAGAATCCTAGCTCCCACCCAGCCATCAGAACCAACTGGCAACAACACCTGACTGGGCACCACCTCCAAAGGTTTTTGGCCAAGATGGGGGAGTCCATCTCACATTTCTGTGTCTCTATAAAAAAGAATTAGCATGGAAATGAACAGTGTAATTCTTCTGGAGGTTGTTCT
>NW_017306898.1:372089-382573 GCF_000935625.1 Nanorana parkeri | reverse complement strand
GGGGGGGGGTAGTAAGCAGCCAACATCTCTACAGCGGTATAGCAAGCAGCCAACATCTCTACATGTCATTTTCTCTCTTGTTTCTTTATAATTATTACTTCTGTACATTATTCTGTACACTGCCCGCATAGGGGGATAGTAAATATAAAATGATTAGGTTGGCCTTCTGTGTACTAAGCAAATAAATCATATCTCCTAAAGAGATTGCTGTGTTCTTTGTTTTTTTCTGTACCATTGCATGTAAGCTTAGTTGTTTGTTGCTACCAGTGCCTGTAATTTTGTTATTGTATTGTATGGCTGCATGCTCAGGTTTTCTGTAATTGCAGCAGTTGGCTGACAGAGAAAAAGACTGCCAATCTGACTGCATGCAGAATATTGTTAGTAATTGGAAGCTATCGCCTCTGTTATATGCATCGGCAGATCTCATTGCCAGCAACGTGGACCTGTGTATATGCGTGCGTATGGTTGTCTTGCAGACCAGCCAGCTGACAAATTGCAGGTGGTGGAACCGACCCTGTGGATATTATAGTGTGGGCATGCTGATTTTCAGTTGCTTCCCGTGTTCGGATTAGGAAACTGTGCGTTCTTGGGATATTTTGCAAGTGTGCTGGTCAATTTAGAGGATGCATGACAGGCACATTGTCCGGTCTCCTTATACCCTATGGATCCAGTCAGCGACACATCAATATTAAGATCAGTACCAAATTGGATATTATTATTATACAGTATTTATATAGCGCCAACAGTTTGAGCAGCGCTTTACAAAATAAGGAAGACATTACAATCACAATACAAATCAAGACAAGATGGTAAGGAGGGATATGATTATGTGTCCTGATAACTCTCAATAATTAGGTTGGCGCTTCATTTTCCTTATCTGTAGTTCTTGATCCAAGGACCTTGTAGTGGCACCCTTCGTGTTATTTGAAGGTGCTTAGCCAGGTACATTACATCCACCACCGTAGACTGCTTTCATTAAAGAGGAACCCAAGTTTTGGATCCAGCGCCTCCCAACTGCAGTTTCACAAACGCAATACAAACCTGACTGAGGTTGTTAGACATATCCCATGATAATACATACACTTACCGTGTATAGGACAGGTTAAGCCTGAGCTCCTCATTCATATTTGTGTCCTCCGTCACATACTGTATCTCACAGGTAATGTGGCTGCTGTTCTCCTGCCTCCAGAAAAGAAGGTTCCACGAGTGCTCTGAAAAAGCAAAATGACAGTTACTACTACAAACTGGAGGAAGGTATCTAACACTGGACTTCCTAAAATAACAAATCAGCAATAACATTTGACTTCCAGCCAAGTCTTATTGGCTGGTATTCGTTTCCACAGTATTGCAGAAAAGCCATTTTCTTCTTTTACTTGTTCTTTTATGTAGATATTTCTATTTGTACATATCTGAAATCCCTTTAAAGGGCCAGTCAATCTAGAACTGTTTTTATGGTTACAGGAAGAGCCTGGTGGACTGAGTTAGCCCTTGACTTCTTAAAAGTCTAAGATACTCCACCAGTGAGATCCCCCCGCTATAACTTCAACTCTGTTCCTGTCCACCAATGAGTTTTCAGTGTTCCATTCCAAATTTGTGTTTTCCAGCTTCTTTATGAACATGCTTCATAATAAAACATTAAAAGAAAATCCAGGAAGGATGGTGGGAGCCCCTTGTAATGGGCACAGCAGGTGTGAAGACCCGGGAACCCAGCAAAGAGATGTCACCAACAGAGTCCACAAAAGCCATAAGAGGCTGTCAGGTGCTTTAAGTCTCCTGTATCTACCAAATACTTAAATATTCGTTTTGGAAGGACAGTCCCTTCAATAATCAGGAATTAAACCAAGATGGTTCCACAACAAGAATATTTTAATATAGGGAATTAGTCCCTGGGCCATTTCGATTGAAACACATATGGTTATCTTGTGGTGGCACCAACGCTCATGGGCGCAATGATCCATGGCAACTATTCAGATTTCTGTTTACCAGAGTAAGATCAGTGAAAGGTGATTTCTGATTGGTTCCTGTGGGTTTTTGGACCTTGCATATCATATATTGTCTTACTGTACACCTCTGAGGCTATACATCTAGTGATCCGGTAAATGAAGATGCTACTAGAACCCACCTACTAGGTGTGCTGCAGAAGGGAGGAGAGACAGAATTTGTGTCTTCGATTCCCTATACTCTTCATAAATTGATGTGTATTGATCACTGGCCGCCCACAGACACAATGCGTCATGCCATGAAGTATTCTTGTTGTCCAGACTGGCGCACTGGAATTTCCTGGATTTCAACCGTTCACCTCCCTGTAGAATAGCGCTGAGATCCTGTGCAGGTCCTCCCATCATTGGGGTGTCTGGGGGTTCATCGGTGAACAGAGACAGAAATATGCCAGATGGGGGTATCTTGTACGTCTCAGGTGATGCCATCGCTGATATTAGGAGGCCTTCTGCAAAGAAAGACAGAACAATTGTAAGATGGATCAGAACAAAAATGTAATATCTAGCAAATAACTCATGTGGAGGCATGTTGAGTCTTTTTTGCTTTATTTTCCCCTGCCAGTAACACACTTCCTGTCCCAGGGTGACAAAACTCACCGTACTCTACAAAAGAACAGCTTTGTCACCCGAAGTCAGGAAGTGTGCTAGGATAACAGAACACATCCCCTTCTCCTCTGCTTCATAACATAGGGTAAAGTGTTCTGTAGTCCTTAGAGATAGCTGGGAACTAGGGATGAGCTTGGGCTTGGACCAAACCCAAGTTCATCTCAACTAGGAAGGAACCTGTCAGTGCTGGCCCAATCATCTATCGCCAGGACATTCCTCTCTCTGCAGCTGCATAAGGCCATATGGAAACATCACGCTGCTGATGTTGAGTTACCGCACGTTTCGGTAACATGTGTTTTGCCGCGGATTGCAACAGACAGATACCAAGCAAAAGCTGGACTCTAGATACATGGCTAAATGCACATATGTAAAAAATATATACATATTATTAGACATGTGCGATTTGTTTCGTTCCGGATCAAAATTCGGACGCATTTTCCGAAATTCGGACATTCGGACACTTCCGAATTTCCGGTTCCCAATGCATCCGAATGTGTCCAAATCCGAATTTCCGTTTCCGAATTTCGGATCCCGTCCAAATTTCGCTCAAAAAAAAGAAACTGAATCAGACATGTGACTTTTCTGGCCAATCAGATGTGTTTTTTGGTTCATGCATCCAAATGGGTCTGAACACGCATTTTCGCTACGGCAACATGGGAGCCCTATACAGTATACATATCATACTAAAGCTGAGGCATTCAGGATCCGAATTTCTGAATTGCATTTGGGATTTGCCGAATGCCATTCGGGTCTGGGAGCCATATACACCTTGCAGATAGTATATATAATATTATTAGTATACATAATAATAATATATAGACATGTAAGCTGCGGAATAATTCGGTTCGGATATTTAATTATTTCGGGATTCGTATCCGAAATTCAATTCAGTTCGGGTTTGGAATTCAGTCGAAATCCAAATTTTTGTTAGTTTCAGGTGAGTTTACGAATATTCGCTGCGAATACCACAAAAAACCATATACAGATATTAATACTAAAGCTGAGGCTCCCAGACCAGAATGGCATTCGGGATCCGAATTTCCAGAAATGCATTCAGGAGCTCCCGAATGTCATTCGGTTCGGGGAGCCTCAGCTTTAGTAATATATGTAGTTTGCATGTTCTCCCTGTGGTGGGTTTCCTCCGGGTACTCTGGTTTCCTCTCGCACTCCGAAGACATGCTGGAAGGTTAATTGGCTCCTTGGGGGCAGGGATTGATGTAAAAGCGCAGTGTAAATTGTTGGCACTATATATATATATATATATATTACAGTTTCAGGCAACATGACCTTCGTCAGTCCTCAAGACATCTGAGCAAAAAGAAATTACAATGTATCTCTTAGAGCAGAAAACCAGAAATGCCTTCATTCCAATCAATCAATCAATCAATAAAGAAAGAAAACAACACAAATCATATACATAGTATTCCAGTTGTCACATCTTGATAACATTGTACAGCAGGATTCAGCATCCTATCCCATAGATATATGTAAGAAAGTTATTTTAAAAAAAGGGATTTTTGCAAAAACAAAAAGAAATCATAATCTCCCCTTGGCTGTATCAAGCCTAAGGATCCATGCCACCTCTCTTACTTTGATTTTTTTCCCCTCTCCCTTCTCTCTTCAATCTCGGCACATGATCAATAATTACAAAGCATAGCTGTGAAACAGATTGAGAGTTTGAGAGTGAGAGAGAACAGAGGATGGGTGATGGTTCCCCTTTAATGAGGATATCAAGGGAGTTGTCCATGACATTTACATTCATTGTTCTAACCTCATCAGGGGAGAACGTTCACCCATCATCACTCTGAAAAGATCATACACAGACATAATGGTTACTTTACCTGCCAGATGAGTTTTGTAGTTTATTTAATCAAGCGCCCAATGTCACTTTGGGGAGACGAAACAAAGAATTAAAGAACGCATTGCTAGACACAAATACTCTGTAAATAAGAAACAAATTGGCAGACTTTTTATTGAACAAAAACATTCGGTCACACAGCTACATTATGTAATTATCGATCATTTGCTGGGATTGAAGAGGGAGAGGGAAGAGGAAAAACCTAAAAGGAAAAGCGGTGGAATGGATCCTTAGGTTTGATACCGTACAGCCGAGAGGCCTCAATTCAGATTATGATTTCTTTATGTTTTGGTAAAAAACTATTTTTTTATAACTTTAATTACATATATTCTATGAGATATGAAGATGAATCTTGCTGTACATTGTTATCCCGATGTGACAACTTGAACACTATGGAGTCTAATTTATAACTCTTCCACCCACACTTTACATGGGCTAATGCTGTTTGCACGGCATTCCAACCACTAGATGGAGCCGAGGAGCAGACGAATTATGCTCCTCATCTCCATCTAGTGCTGGGAATTCTGTGCGAACGGCATTCGACCAGCGTATGGCTGGGTAAAGAGTTATAAATAGACTTTTAAGTATTTATTGTGGGTTGTTTTACTTCTCTTGTGATTGATTGATTGATTGAATTAGGTCACTTCCAGTTTCTGCTCTAAGGCCCCGTTCACACCAGGGCGTAGCAGGGACGCGTATTACCGAAATGAACGTTCCCGCACATTTGCAGGACTTTGTTTTCCGTGTTTGGCAGGCGTCTCCATCGATCCTGTTTGGGTCCCTATATGCGTGCCACTCACGGAAAAGAAGTACATGTTGCAAATTTAGTGACATGCATTCCGTGTGTCTTTTCCGTGCAGGGAAAAACCGAGTTTGCTCGGCTGTGTTTGGAGTGCCATTACCTAGCAATAGCAACGTAAAGGAGCCCCGTGTTTGTAAATGCATCGTGAATGTGTGTCGAAGCGTACACGTTTGACGTATTCACGATACGCCCGGGTACGAATGGTACCTAAGAGATACATTGTAGTTTCTTTAGCTCAGACGTCTTGTAGCCTACAAAGGGCCTGTTGCCTGAAACTGTTACCAGTTGTGGTGCCATTTGTCTTATGTTACCTTAATGGAGTCTAAATAAAAATGCAGTGGTTACTGAACAAAACCAAAATGTAAAATAAAAGGTTAAGTGCACCCACAATGGCTATGTAAATGATGGGTGGGTGGTGGTAGATCGGATCACACCATGGCTTTAATATTCCTCAATGGTGAGCTCTTTTATAGACTCCCCAGCTCTACCTAGACCTGGCATGAAGGGCCTTTTTGGTGGGGCCGGCCCAGCCAAATCCCATCTTTTTGTTCCCTCAGGACAACCAATGGATTCCAATACATAAAGACACAGAGAGAGCTGCAGTATAGGCTTTATGTAGCTACAGAGCCATGAATGTTTGCTGACACTTGCATCTCCACATTGGTGCCGTGGTAAAGAATTGATGTATTATATTTATTGGTGGTCTACTTTTTAAAAACTCGCCTCATGCAAGATCTGCGGTGGCTGTTAAGTGAGAATATGACATCACTCTAATCCACGGTGGGCAACTGCGGCCCTTCAGATGCGCTTTAACTTCAAATCTCAACATGCCTCTGAATTTAAAGGACCCCTGCACACGCATATAAAAAGAGTACACCTAGGACACACATACTGTATGTGTAAATGCAGATTGTACAACACATATTAGGTATCTCTATGCGTGGCAGAGTTAGTGGAATAATTTCTAAGGCCATTATTACCAGCTACCCCTATTTGATGAGCTGTAGAGGATTTTAAACCATGGTCTCTCAGGAAGTCAGTGCTGTGGGGCAATCTACACTTCATACTACAAGATATGTTGTAACAGTCTATGAAACGTCTATATTAATAGATCTCTCCGCCTGAATAAATCACAGCTCACCACTACCCTCCGTACGGACATGAGTGACACATTGTGGCATTATAGTAAGGGTAGAGATCGCACTTCGAGAATCTTAACATGAACCGTAACGCTGTCCTGTACAGGCATCACAGCGTTTACCGCCACACGTGTTATGAGATTATTAGCACACAAATTAAAACTTACAATTATCTGCAGATTTTCTATGGTCAGATGGAAAAGGTGCAACAGATTCCTCCATCTACACTTAAAGGAGAACTATGAGGTGAGTGCTTTTTACTCACCTCATAGTTCTAGCCGACCTGTGACAATGAGACTGTCACAGGTCGGCTCAGTAGATCGGGAGGTGAGCGAACAGATACCGGCGTTCGCTCACCTCTCGATCCTATCACGGCTCTCTGCCGTGACAGGGGAGGGGCTGGATTCCCCCCGCTCCGATCCGCCAGCGCTGACTGGCGGAACGGACGGGGGAGGGGGCGGGTACAGCTGGCTCTGCCTCTAGATAGGCAGAGCCAGCTGTCAGTCACGCAGCTGGGCTACAGCTCGCGGTATACTGAGCCTAGGGTGACGGGAGGACGCTAGTTTATGTCCTCCCGTTACCCTAAGGAGAACTATGGAGAAAAGACTTAACCCCATAGTTCTCCTTTTAAAAGCGAAATTTGTTTTTTATATATACACAATGGAATTTTTTGCAGCTGGAGGAAAAGACGTCTATCCAACAGAAAGGTTTTTTTTTTACTGTAAGAGCGGTGAAATTGTGGAACAGAACTCCGCAAGAAGTGGTTCTATCTGAGCACAAAATATAAAAGCTAGTAGTAGTACATATAAGAGATAAAATGAAAGAATGGTGATTCAGGGTGTTCTGAGATTGCCTTTGGGGGTCAGGAAGGAATATTTTCCATTTTGGAGTAATTTGGCACGTGTTTTTTGCTTTTTTTTTTGCTTTCCTCTGAATCACCCACAGATTTCAGGCTCTGGGGGTTCAAGTGGTCTTTTTTTTCTACCTGTCTAGCTTATAGCAGCCAAATCGGTAAAGTTTCTAATGTGCTGCCACTGCCAATGACCCAAAGCTGACTGATAGTCCAAAATCAGCTTTCTTGGCCTGTCAATGCTTTTGCAGAGCCTAGAGGTGTCAGTTTATGTATGTTTGGCTGAAACTATCCTGCTTGTTCATTCCGTGGCCCTTCTACAGGTTGATGGTAGTTGGAACGTATGATTGATTGCCGTCTCATGTCTATGGCTAGCCGTATTGATCAATTACAGGTATTTATATAGCACCAACAATTTTTGCAGTCCTCCACACAATCACATCAGTCCTTGCCCTCAAGGAGCTTACAATCTAAGGCCCCGGAGAAAATCCCACGCAAGCACAGGGAGAACTTGCACACTCCATGCAGATAGTGACCTGGTCGGAATTTGAACCTGGACCCGCAGTGCTGCAAGGCAGAAGTGCTGCCCCATTTGCACATATGTTTCAAACCCAAAAGGAAGCTGTCTTTGTTCACCCAGTCAGCTGTGGCCGGAGCATTCCCCAAGCCCTCAACTGCATGTGATGAAAAGGGCGGAATGCTGGTGACATCATTGACCTTTTATGGCCACTTGGCCATATTTGGTCATTATCAATAAGACATTGTGGATATTTGAGGTCAATTATTCAGCCTACATCCCACCCCTTTGTTTATGTGCAGCTGCAAGTTGGGGAGTTCCCTGGCCACAGCTGATTGGACCGGCACCGACAGCGACTCAGGGTTCAGGTGAGTTTGGTTTCAGTCTAAAACTGTTCAACGAATACAAAGGAAGACAGAAGTAAACAAATCCAATTTGCATTCACAGTGCGCATTCATAGTCCCTACGCACCTCCACAATTGTCTCACAGTGAAGTCGACCCTGATTATGGCGGCGCGAATACAAAAGGGGGCCTTCTGATCAGTGCGCACAGCAGTACGTCTCCATGTTTTATGTCCTAACCTAGCAAGCAATCTATTGATTAATACTTCGCGCTTAGCGGATGATACTTTGAAATTGCCGGAGATTTCCTCACACTGAATATAATGGTCCGAATGGGAGAATTTACATCAGGTTTTAATAAGGAGTTTGATGAATAGCACCGAGGAAAGTGAGAGACAGATCCGCACAATTAATCAAGCCTCTGGAAATCTATCCTGTTGGGGGAGAAAGGGGGAGGGTAATATAAAAGGCAGATTTTTTTCACATCTCGAAGTCCGCGCAGACAGATTGCCTTGTTAGTCACGTAGAGGGACGGCTAAGGAAGGCAGCTGGACAATCAACATATCAATTTAGAGATGAGCAGTTTATGAGGTCGCTGTGTATTATCCATGAGCATCACAAAGTATGAGCTCCCGCAGCTTTCTTCAAGGAAAATTGCTGAAAATTGTTATCTTATACTTACCTTAATTTTCCTTTCCTGGACTTTCCTCATGTCAACTGACCCCATAGGTATGCTGACATGAGGAGGCCAGGAAAACATGCCAAGCTGGAAGCTGTACTTATCTGGTTCACTCTTCAATGTGTTACAGATAGGTGGCAGGTGCTCTTTGAATGCTCTGCAACTGCTTAATATTTGGGCAATCAACGTGTCACCCTTTGCACTATTTATAGGTGCCATAATGGAAATAAGTATTTATTGCCTATGGTCCTCAGTGCCATCTAGTGGCCATAATGGAAATAATTATGCTCATCAGTGCAATCTAGTGGCCATAATGTATTTATTCCCTATGCTCCTCAGCTCCATCTAGTGGCCATAATGGAAATAAGTATTTATTGCCTATGCTCCTCAACTCCCTCTATTATCCATAATGGAAATAAGTATTTATTGCCTATGGTCCTCAGTGCCATCTAGTGGCCATAATGGAAATAATTATGTATTGCCTATGCTCCTCAGTGCAATCTAGTGGCCATAATGTATTTATTCCCTATGCTCATCAGCTCCATCTAGTGGCTATAATGGAAATAAGTATTTAATGCCTATGTGCCTCATCGAAATCTAGTGACCATAATGGAAATAAGTATTTATTGCCTATGCTCCTCAGCTCCATCTAGAGGCCATAATGGAAATAAGTATTTATTGCCTATGCTCCTCAGCTCCATCTAGTGGTCACAATGGAAATAAGTAATTATTGCCTATGCTCCTCAGCTCCCTCTAGTGGCCATAATGGAAATAAGTATTTATTGCCTATGCTCCTCAGCTCCCTCTAGTGGCCATAATGGAAATAAGTATTTATTGCCTATGCTCCTCAGCTCCCTCTAGTGGCCATAATGGAAATAAGTATTTATTGCCTATGCTCCTCAGCTCCCTCTAGTGGCCATAATGGAAATAAGTATTTATTGCCTATGCTCCTCAGCTCCCTCTAGTGGCCATAATGCAGTATTACATTTTATTACATTCGCCCTGAACATTTAGAAAGATTCAAAGGGCAAATGGCTCTGACAATTGGTTATGAATAGACCCCTTTGTGTGTGTTTTTGTGGACATCATTTGCTTTTTTATCGATAAGTTATGTTTGAAAGATGTTTTATTTCTTTTTCAACCTTATATATTTTTACTATTAGGTACTCTGTCCTGAGTTCACTCCTTTTATTCTATAATATGACTTATATTACTGCCAGTTGGCACACAGTCAAGTACCCTAAAGAGGGTGACACCTTCTCTACCATTTAAGTAGATAAAATACCCGTTGGTCTTGCCAGAAATGTCAGGTTCATGTCCCTTCCTATGAGCTGGACTGAAAGCACAGACATTATATTCTTCCTTCAAAGCTATCTTCCGTAAATTACCACTCCCCTGGCTCTCCATGTCATGGAGATAATCAGGGCCGGATTTCTCACAAGGCCAACCAAGGGAGCAGGGAGTAGAGGGGCAGCAGGGGTGTGGAATTAGTATATCCCGACGTCCAGGACATGCAGTTTCGGGTGCCGGGTGGTTGTTTTCTACATTTATCCCGGCTTTGGGCAAGCAGAGCTAAGTGTACAGCAATGTTGCCGAGATCACTTGTATGCAGCCTGCAGGTCTGCCTTTGTCCATTGGGGATGGGGGGGGGAGGGGGTTTGGCTGGTAGGGGGGCACATTGAGGAACCTGGCCT
>NW_017306898.1:349634-371896 GCF_000935625.1 Nanorana parkeri | reverse complement strand
GGGGGGGGGGTTGGTGGGTAGGGGGGCGCATTGAGGAACCTGGCCTTGGGGCAGCAGAGAGAGTAAATATGGCCCTGGAGAACTTAGGACATGTTCCCCCACCCCCATGTAATGGAGATAATGAACTGAGGACATACTTGTAGTCCAAAATCAGGAGAGCAGACTAGGTGACCATGGCTGCCTCCATAGATACGTTGTCACCATAGGACAGGAAGTATGTTATGGACTGGATCACCAGGTGGAAATAAAGAAAAAAAAAGAAAACCAATGCAGCCACATCATCTCAGGACTGGTAAGCTGCAATATATTACATTTTCATTTTTGGTTTAGATTCACATTGAGTTACACTTGAGACAGACAATGGGCAGTCTTACCCCACTGCAGCACGACTGCCAGAGCCCATTGCTGGAACATGACTCCAAATTTCAAGACAATCTGAAAAGAAACACAGGTAAAGAATTAGCATGGAGCAAGCAGTACACGTCACACACCAGCCATCAATATTCATCCGGAGTATGCACTATATTGATTATGCCATTTGCTGTCAGTGGATGCAGATAAACAGCGCGGTGAGTGACCCCTGCACCCCCGTCCCCCCGCTGGCACCAAACTGCTTAGCATGCTAATCCAGGTGAGTTATGTTTTCTGCACAATGACTTACTTTATACGCTGCAGTCACATCATTTGTATTCATTGGAAAAGCGCAGCGCTTAACCAATGAAATGTATGCGGGGTCATATGCCCAATGTTAGAGAACGAATATCACTGGGGAAATCCTTTGGCAGACACAAAATATAAAAGATTGACACATCGTCACATCAGTAAGTTATAAAATTCTGGAGAAAGAGAGACAGAGATAGAGGAAAGATAGAGAGAGAGAGAGAGAGAGAGAGAGAGAGAGAGAGAGAGGATACAGAGAGAGGAGAAAGAAAGGGGTGAGAGAGAGAGAGAGAGAGAGAGAGAGAGAGAGATGAGAAAGAGAAAGCCAGAGAGAGGTGAGAGAGAGAGAGAGAGGGAGAGGTGAGAGAAAGAAGAGAGAGAGAGGCGAGAGAAAGAAGAGAGGGGGAGAAAGAGAAAGAGAGACAGAGAAAGAGGAAAGATACAGAGAGATGAGAAAGAGAAAGCAAGAGAGAGGTGAGAGAGAGAGAGAGGGGGAGAGGTGAGAGAGAGAGAGAGGGAGAGGTGAGAGAAAGAAGAGAGAGAGAGAGGCGAGAGAAAGAAGAGAGGGGGAGAAAGAGAGACAGAGAAAGAGGAAAGATACAGAGAGATGAGAAAGAGAAAGCAAGAGAGAGGCGAGAGAGAGGGGGGACAAAGAGGGGGGAGAGAGAGTGAGAGAGGGGGACAGGAGATAGAAATTATGAGAGCGAAGAACGAAACAGAGAGAAGGAGAAAGAGACAGAGATGGGGGAATGCGAGTAAAGAGAACAATATGCCAACCATTGTGTCTGATATACATTAAACTTATTTCTTTCCCTTACAAACATCCAACCCTGTAGTGTCCCTTTAATACAGCAGAAACACTTTTTACACTGAGCTGATTACATTCACACACACAGTGTCGGAGTCAGAATGTGAAGTCCATCGTCAGGAAGAACCACGGTCAATATTCCTTGATGTTCTAGTTCTTCTATACCTCTAAGTGTGTTTAGTAATCAGGTCACTCTTAATCGTGGGAGGAATTTCTTTTGAATCTGTTCTTTATATGTCAGGTCACAGAGTAATAATAGAAAAGTAATTTATGGGACAGAAACGGTGAGCGAATTAAAACAAAAGCCGTGCAAAGTCCTACACTTTATTTTCTATAGAAAGCAGCAACAGCCTAAGTAGAAAAACTTGTCCCCTGCCAACATGCTGCAGAGAGAGAGAGGGCCCTTGCTCTCTGTGGGGAAGCAGTGGTCTCTCTGTAGAGGTCTGACGCCCCCTACTGAGTGAGAGACAGAGCTCTCCACATAGCTTTGCTGTACTTTAGGTCTGACTCATTAACGGAGTGTTGGACCCAGGGCCGGATTTACTCTCTCTGCTGCCCCAAGGCCAGGTTTCTTAATGCGCCCCCCTTAGGAACTCCATGTCCCGGACATCGGGAGATAGGAATTTTAACACCCCTGCTGCCACTCTACTCCCTGCTGCCCCAAGGCCGGGCATTGGTTGGCCTTTTGGGAAATGCGGCCCTGGTTGGACCTCTACAGAGAGGTGACTGCTTCTGCACAGACAGCAAGGGTCCTTCTCTGCAGCATGCTGGCAGGGATCAGTAGGGTTTTATCATAGATTTCTCTGTATACTTTTCGTTTTGCTGAATATCAAAAAGCTCAATTCTTGTAAATATATCTCTATTTTTTTTCATTCTCCTGATCAATTTTCTAAAACCGTCGAGCCGTAACTCCCAAGCCGGTAGCATCTTGTCCCCTCCGGTGCGCTCTTATTATGAAACGCTTTCAGATGGAAGATTAATTCAATGTTTTGAGCTCAATCTAATTGGCGCTGAATAAAAAAAAGAAGCAGATTAATGCCTAGCCTTGTAAACAGTTACAGATACAATCATTGTCATTGCTGTCAGAGACACAATGTTCCTTCACCCGCTCCAGCCATCAACGTGACACAACTTCTGCAACTTGTCTACCGAGGTTTAACACTTTACTGTAACAGTGACAGAAGAACAGACGGCTATGACACTCACCAATGTGCAACCATAAAGCTTTCATGATCACATTTAATGTGCTGGAGGATACAAGAATAAGGAAACATTTAGGGGGTTATTCACTAAAGAGCCGAAGGATCCAGCCCTAGCTTCGGCTGATCCTTCGTGCTCGCTTTGGCAGCCTCTACCCTTCGGTTTAGTCGAACGGAAGGGCTGCTGTACGGGCTATTCACAATAGCCCGTAAAGCAGCCGAATGCAGCCGAGCAGCTCAGCTGAGCCAAGCCAAAGGCATATGCTTCAGCTCGACTGAGCCGTAGTGACACCCAAAGCGTGAAAAAAGGTTGGCCAAAGCCGACCGATCTCCATGCTAATCTCACGGCGGGCTCCGCCCAGTTGTAATGACAGATTAGCGTCCCCAGGTCAATGACCTGGGGACGCTGATCTGTCATTAAACAACAATTGGGCGGAGCCGGTCGTGACGTCACGGCCGGCTTCACCCAGTTGTTATGCATTGGCTCGGGACCTGCTAGAAGACTCTGACAGGTGCCGGCCAATAGGAAACAGTTGTTTTTATTTTGCTTCAGATGCTTCATTATGCGGCGGGAGTTCGTCGCGTGCGGTCGGGTCGGCCTGCGTCTTCTTTTTTTCTTTAAAATATTTATCTTTTTTTTAAAAGCAGAATAGACGAGCCGAATACAGCTCGGCAGGAATTTGGCTATCCACTCACTGCCGTTCAGCCCCTATGAGAATAGGGGCGAATGGCAGCGAGTGAGCTGCTTTAGCTTCGGCTCAGCTGATCCAGATGTTTTTTAGCCGATGTACGGCTGATGTACAGCGATGTACAGCGATGTACAGCGTTCGGCTCACTTCACTTTGGCTCGATTATTCACCCGGCTACCTTCGGCAGCTAAGTGAATAACTCCCTAGGTATTGTATGCAAGTATTTAAGGATAATGTTTTTTTCTGCTCATATTGTGCCTTGGCAGTGGTAGCCCCACTGCAAGGGTTATTATTAGCTTTCCCTGTTCTGCTTTAAATCCAGTAGCATCTAATCCTAACCTTCCCTTTACTCCCCTGACACTCCATCTGCCCTCGGGAGGGAGGACAAGGTGCCTTTGGTAAGTGCCAACTCAATCCTAATCTGAGCTTACATAGAGCTGACACCTGTCTACCCGCCCCCATGTGACTGTCTGTCAAATGATAGAAGGGGAATGAGTCACATGACCCCCATTCCTGGAAGTACCAGGGATGTCCCTTCACTTTGGCATGGGGGTAGTGAAGGTAATATATATACTGTATATATAAGGATCCTTCTCTGCAGTGAAAAAGATAGGAGATTCAGGACCCGGCACATTACGTGGCCATGAATTTTTTGGATTTAGGTAAGTAAGAGGTACTTTTATTTTAGGATTTACAGAAATTAGGTGACACAGAAATTAGGGGGGTTTAAGCATTAAGCTTGCCATACAGTGGTAAATCTTTGTACGTACATTTACATTCATACAGGAAATCTCGTTAGAATATTCAATAATGAGATTCAATTTTCAGCAATATTTGTCAGAGACCTGACAAATGTTGTTTGTAAATTTAACATTCGATTTTGGAATGAATAAAGTTTCTTGAACAAAACCACATTCACTCTTAGGATTTACTACGCTCAAGAAAAAATTTCCATCCCACTCCATTTTTGTTTCGGCACTACTGACAAAAACGATGATCAATTTGACCCCAATAACTGTTACAAGATCGACCGAATGCTCCAGAAATGTATATTTTCTCTGGTGTATGGGCAGCTTTAGTATAAGTAATGATATGATGAACATGTGATATATTGTTTACATAATAACTCTAAGGCCCCATTCACACTGAGCAACACTTACCTCGAGCGGATTTCC
Organism: Nanorana parkeri; assembly: GCF_000935625.1. Lineage (NCBI taxonomy): Eukaryota > Metazoa > Chordata > Amphibia > Anura > Dicroglossidae > Nanorana > Nanorana parkeri. Next base: position 367,365 of record NW_017306898.1, on the reverse strand, counting down.
GCATGGTCGGGATAGTGCGACTGTTCGGGCGACGTTCCAGCGACGATCGCGCGACCTTCACCATCGGGATGCATGTAAAAATAGAAAAACCGCGTGACATCCGCGGGAAATAGGGTCCCGCACAAGCGACGAGCGACAGGCAACATTGAGCTGTAGAATAGAACAGCTCCATTGAAAATCATTGGTCGAGCGACTTCTCGCCATATCGCGCGGCAAATATGCGCGATATCGTGGCAGAAATCGTGCGATTTAACGCTCACTGTGAATGGCCACTTATAGTGTAAACAATTTCCAATGATTAAAGGAGAACTATGAGGTGAGTGCTTTTCACTCACCTCATAGTTCTAGCCGACCTGTGACAATGAGACTGTCACAGGTCGGCTCAGTAGATCGGGAGGTGAGCGAACACATACCGGCGTTCGCTCACCTCTCAATCCGGCCACGGCTCTCTGCCGTGACAGGGGAGGGGCTGGATTCCCCCTCCCCGCTCCGATCCGCCAGCGCTGACTGGCGGAACGGACGGGGAGGGTACAGCTGGCTCTGCCTCTAGATAGGCAGAACCAGCTGTCAGTCACGCAGCTGGGCGGATCCCGGCACAATTGCCGGGATCCGCTTCAGCTGCGGCGTCGCTGTATACTGAGCCTAGGGTGACGGGAGGACGCTAGTTTGTGTCTTCCCGTTACCCTAAGGAGAAGTATGGGGAAAAGCCTTAACCCCTTTAAATGCAAGGCTTCATTATAGAATTCCTTCAAACCCCTAAATATTATTTATCCCGGAATTTGAAAAGAATGAATTTGAAGATATGTGTGTGTCCAGCATTATGCAAACAATTTTCCTCTTTGCCAATTTTCCTGGTTCTGTTCTGTTCCCGTAACGCCGTAACCCGCCCTGACTTTACAGAAATGTAACAATTTGAAGCTAATGGGATGTAAAATTTACACAGGGTGCCCGGGGAGCCGAGGTATAAACATTAAACAGGTAAAAATATCGGGGCTGGGATATTTGTTATAAAACGGCCCCTACGATACCGCGCTGTGGGTGAGCCAATTAGGCGCTTGACGGAGGGTGAAATCAGTCGCAGGTTCCCCTAAAAGCCTCATCACTCTGAACCAGAACAAATACTGAATTTTCCATATCAATTAATGTTTTACAGAGGCGGTAGTAAGCGGTGTGGGAGAAGGAAATGGTGTTTTCATGAACATTTGTTCCTCGCTTAAAGGGCTTATTTCATTTATGTTTACACAGCGATGAGTGCAGGAGAATTAAAAAGGACCTCCAGGTAAAAAGGAAAGTGGAAAACATTTATAATAGCACGTTCTGCTATCATTTTATTTCTTCTGCACACTACAGCCTGTCTTTAATCTTTGGTGAGTAATCACCTATGGGATGTATCTTGAGCAGAAGGTTTCTCCTTCCATGCAGTGGTTGTTGACCTTGGTCGCCAAGCCTTGGCCAGACACACTAGAACGGTGTAACGCCAAAAGGGTCAAAGCTTCCAAGTCTTTGAAAGTGAGAGGAAGGCTTTGGATAGGCCGACACTGACCTCATGTAGGGCTGCTCACTATTGACTTATCAGACCAAAAATAGTTTTTACGTAAACTTTTAAAAGGTCCCTAAATTCTCTCCACTCAACCCCTTTTTTTTTTTTAGCTTTAGATAGCGTGGGGAATGGTTAGAACTTCCCGCTCTGATTTGTATTGCAATTTGTGACCACACTGAAAAAGATTTAGTCCCAGTGACACCCCTGTGACACCTGGTCAAGAAACGACAGCAAGGCATAGAGAACAATATAAACCTTAAAGGGGCTCTAACCACTTTCCACTGCACAACTACATGTGCTTTGCTTGCTGTCTCTGACAACGTTGGAGAGATTTCTCATCATTTCCTTTCTCATTGGTCACATGTCACCGGGACAGGAAGTAAGGCAAAATCTCAACAATAACGAGCCATAAAAACGTGACAAAGGTTCTGACTTTTTTGCAATCTATCTGAAACAAAGAGAAAGATTCTTAGGTTATCGTTGGGCCGTATGTTTTTGAAGGACAGCCCTGAACCACGTCATGGGCTCTCAGCAAGCTGAGCATAAAGGACGGAGATCTTCTGTGGCACTTTAATGATAGGTGCGTGTGTGGAACACCAAACTACCAACATTTGGACACCTTTCTGAAGACCTCCCAGGCATTCTCTAGCACAGGGGAAGCCAAACTCCGGCCCTCCAGCTGTGGTGAGACTTCAAATCCCATCATGCATCTACCTCTGGTAGTCATGCCTGTGGCCGTCAGAGTCTTGCAATGCCTTATGGGATTTGTAGTTTCACCACAGCTGTTGGGACCCCCTTGGCTTGCCCTGCTCTTGCAGGTTAAGTTAGAAATGAGGTTCCCAATGCCATGCAACTATTAATGCTGCTTGACCTATTACAGTATAATGACTTGTTTGGGAGTGACCACATGAATCCATCTTGGGGTCATTGGCTTTAAGAAGGCTCTGGGTGGACTAACTTCCAGCTCAGTCTTAAAGAGAGGGGGAAGCCTACAAAAAGACAGGTATGTGCAGGCCAAGGGTGACAGTGAGGGGGCATCAGCAGAGCCCATTGTTTAAAGGAGAACTATGAGATGAGTGATTTCCTTTTACCTCATAGTTCTAGCCGACCTGTGACAATGAGACTGCTGCCCAACACTGTCAAGCCTGGTTCACACCTAGGTGTATGTTTTAAACGCCCAACACAAGAAATCCCATGATTTTCAATGCCCTCTGTTCACATCTGAGCAGCCAAACGCCAGCAGGAAAACGCAGAACGCAGAAAAAAAGTACATGAGATTCTGTTGGCAGTTTTAAGCTTGTTTTTTTCCACATAGACTTCAATGGAAATGCCAGAAAACGCATGACAGAAGTATGTTGCACATTTTCGTGCGCGTTTTTGCGGGTTTGTACATGCAATCGTCCATTAGCCGCAATGTTTCTTAAGCTGCCAGTCAAAACGCGTGTGCCAAACGCGCATAAAGATGTAAAAAACCGCACACTGAACCTGCCACTTAAGTATGAACCCGGCCTTAGTGTGAAGGAGTCCTAAGATGCAAATACTGATCAAGAAAACCATCAGAGGTGATTATCTGCATGTTCCCTGTCATTGATTCGGGGTATTGAAGCATGAGGATCTGCATGAACACCGAGCAATTTTCAGAAGGAATGCCAAGGAATGGCAACCGTTCATGACAGGTTTGTATTACAGAGGGAAATTGTAGGAAAACAGAAGAAATTTCCTTGTGGATTTCATTCCAGCATCTGGGAATTGTATTTTGTTCACAGATCGCACTGCTCCCTTCATCTGAATCTGATTCAAGTCAAATTAAAAGATTCCCCGGTTGATTCATTGATGACTACTGGGTGTAAAGCTGACCACACACCTTACAATTATCTGCAGATTTTCTATGGTCAGATGGAAAAGGTGCAACAGATTCCTCCATCTACACTTAAAGGAGAACTATGAGGTGAGTGCTTTTCACTCACCTCATAGTTCTAGCCGACCTGTGACAATGAGACTGTCACAGGTCGGCTCAGTAGATCGGGAGGTGAGCGAACACATACCGGCGTTGGCTCACCTCTCGATCCTGTCTTGGATGGAGTAGTCCCCACCTGGGCCAATCTGTTGCACTTTTTCCATCTGACCACAGAAAATCTGCAGATTATTGTAAGGCTGGGCCCACACCCTTCCAACCATCGCAAGATGGTGTGCAACCCACAGCTACAGTTGGCTTCCAACTGGCTTCCATCCTCGGCCCCCTCTGCCAATCCGTGCACTGGCTTTCATCCTCGGCCCCCTCTGCCAATCCCTGTACTGGCTTCCATCCTCGGCCCCCCTCTGCCAATCCCTCCACTGGCTTCCATCCTCCACCCCCCTCCGCCAATCCCTCCACTGGCTTTCATCCTCGGCCCCCCTCTGTCAATCCCTGCACTGGCTTTCATCCTCGGCCCCCTCTGCCAATCCCTGTATTCCACTGGCTTCCATCCTCGGCCCTCCTCTGCCAATCCCACCACCGGCTTCCATCCTCCACTCCCCCCTCTGCCAATCCCACCACTGGCTTCCATCCTCCACTCCCCCCCTGCCAATCCCTGCACTGGCTTCCATCCTCTGCCCCCTCTGCCAATCGCTTCACTGGCTTCCATCCTCCGCCCCCCTCTGCCAATCCCTGGAATAAAATTCAAAACACTAACAAGCACTTATAAAGCCATCCACAACTCTGCCCCTGGCTATATCTCAAACCTTATCTCAAAATATCACCCTAACCGTCTCCTCTGCTCTTCCCAAGACCTCCTGCTCTCCAGCTCCCTCGTCAGCTCATAGTTATACATATACATAGAGCCTGATGGGCTTAATCAGCCCCCGGCTCTTGTATATGTCTTGGCTGCACCAACAGTTGGATCTCTCTGCTCATAATTACCGACTCTGTTCCTGTCCACCTGGGAGTTTCGGGAGTTCCTGCCCACCATTGTGTGTTCTATCCCCTGTTACATTTCCTGTTCCAAATGTAAAAAAATAAAAACTCAGCAGGGATGTTGGAAGCCCCTTATAATGGCAGACCCGGGAACTCAGCACAGAGATCTCCCCAACAGAGTCCCCCAGAGACAGGAGGAAGTGTCCACTGGTCTGGGTGGGCTGACCCTTTAACAGGCAAAAATAAATAAATGGATATGACTTAACGCTTGCCTATAAAATGCTTGCCTATAAAATGTTCGCAAAGACAGTTAAAATAAAGCTTTAGTCTTCCACTTCTTTTATTTCTGAGTCATGTGATGATGATGTCACGGTCCCTTTTATACACGGGGACCTAATAATGACATCACCCCGGGCTGAGATTTCTGGACGTCTTCCAGGAATCGGGAAGGTTTGGATGTCGTCTGGATGATCAGCGGCTGTAAAAAAAAGCTGTTCTGTGCAATTCACAGAAGACTTGTAATCTAATCCGCGTCGCTCGTCTAAAACAGCTCCGGCGATGTGCGCAACTTACCGGATTGATAGGCGGCGTTCATACAGCAGGTGCCGCGCCATAAAACCCATCTCTGTTCCCTGCTGTAATTAACTCCTCGCTCAATGCTGACACAAGACGTCCATGTTGTCTCACGGCCAAATCCGGCTAGGACAATCAGAGTACTCAGTGTACGTTGTAGGGTGGTACCGTGTGAGCCTTGAAATGGGCAGAAGGCTGGTTCTTCTATAGGGTAACATGTACCTGAACCCAAAAATAATAAGAAGCTATATATGGCAGCTTTCCAGTGCTTAGATGCCATGGCTGCATTCTTTCCTTTTTTTAGGATCTTTTTCCCTTTATTTTCACCAGGTGATCCTGACAGTAACACACGTCCTGTTACTTGGTGGCCACACTCACTCCTGCACTGTATCAATGGAGGCAGCCATAGTTGTCACCAGGGCCGTAACTGCAGATCACGGGGGCCCCGGAGCAAAAATGTGATGGGGGCCCCCCTGGCGACCTCTCTCTGTGCTGTGAATAACGATGCCAAGATGCCAAAGACTCCTCCTGTGCATTGGAAGTCATCACTGCATTGTAGACTTTACAGGGGATTAGAGTTGATGTCAACTGCAACTACTCCAATCATTAATGATACAGCACTATATTATCTTCACATCAGTGGCGTAACAATCGCCATAGCGACCCAGGCGGTCGCTATGGAGCACGGGAACAGGGGGGCCCGAGCAGCGCATCCCTCTGATGCCGTGTGGGTCACCTGGGTCGCTATGGCATATCAGGGTGCTGGCTGTCACTGACACAGCTCCGCAGCCGCTGTGTCAGTGACAGCCAGCAGCATGCTGTATAGATGTGCACTGCACACTAGACATGTGCGATTCATTTCATTCTGAATTAAAATTCGGATGAATTTTCCAAAATTCAGACATTCGGACACAATTTCCGAATCCCAATGTATCTGAATGTGTCCGAATTTCCGTTTCCAAATTTCGGATCCCATCCAAATTTCATTCAAAAAGGAAACTGAATGGGACATGTGACTTTTTTGGCCAGTCAGATGTGTTTTTCGATTTAATGCATCCGAATGGGTCTGAATCCGAATTTTCCTTACGGCAACATGGGAGCCATATACAGTATATACATATAATACTAAAGCTGAGGCTCCCAGACCCGAATGGCACTCAGAAGCTCCCGAATGCAATTCAGAAATTCGGATCCCCAATGCCATTTGGGTCTGGGAGCCTCAGCTTCAGCATTAATATCTGTATATGGTTTTCTGTGGTACTCCCAACGAATATTCGTAAACTCACCCAAACCTAACGAAATTCGGATTTCGCCCGAATCCAAAACCCGAACCGAATTACATTGCGTATCCGAATTCCGTAATAACGAAATATCCGAACCAAATCGAATTTTTCCGCAGCTTGTCTAGTGCACACCAGTGTGAATGAGCCCTTAAAATAAAAATGCAGCCGCCGGATGTAAGGACTTGTGAGCTGCAAAATATTCTATGTTTTGTTTTGGGGTTTAGAAATCCTTTAAATTAAAGAGTCAGTCCGGCCAAAAGTTATATTTCATTTACAAGTGGAATCTGCCGCCTCTGTCACCTGCTGCCTTCCTATACGTGTTCCAAAAAAAACATTAGCTGAGCAATAAACTCATTTTACCAGAACAGAATCTATATTTTAACTTGAGATCCTGAGAGAGCATTTCCCTGTACACAGCCGACTTCCTGCAAACACCGCAGGCAGCCTTGGATGAGCCTGCAATGGCTGACAACAGAGGACAGTCACAGACAGAAATACTATGTGACAATTTCCAGGTACTGCACAAGTAAGATGAAACCTTTCACAGATATATGATGTATACAACTAGTAGCACAGAGATAATATAGTGTATAGAATAGTAACATATGATATGGAGATTGCTACATGTAACATACATGCATTTAGGTTCTGCACACCTTTAAAGCTTTAAAGGAGAACTATGGGGTCAGGACTTTTCCCCATAGTTCTCCTAAGGGTAACGGGAGGACACAAACTAGCGTCCTCCCGTCACCCTAAGCTCAGTATATAGGGAGCTGCAGCTCGCGGTATACTGAGACGCCGCAGCCGGAACGGATCCCGACAATTATATCTGGATTCACTCAGCTGCGTGAGGGACAGCTGGCTCTGCCTATCCAGAGGCAGAGGGGCGGGCCAGCTGTGCCCGCCCCCTCCCCCGTCCTGCCAGTCAGCGCTGGAGGATCGGACAGGGGAGGGGGGAAATCCTTGCAGGGAGCCGTGAGTGACAGTCACGGCTCTCTGCAGGGATAGATCGAGAAGTGAGCGAGCTGTGACCGTTTCATTGTCACAGGTCGGCTCAGATTATGAGGCTGAGTGAAAATCACTCGCCTCATAATTCTCCTTTAAATTAGTTTATTCAGTTTATATATTGACTTCCATACATCCTCCCTCCCTCCTCATCAACATGCTAAATTGTTTAAATAAAACATTTCTGTTTTTATTGCCATATATTAGACCCAGTGATTTCGTCACCGGGTCTTTGTGTTTCTCTATGCAATGCAGTCAGATCATACCTGGTGGAGGAGCCATCAGGGTGCTGTACATAGCTTCCTGAAAACATCACAACACCCAGACTCAGTACTGAGAATTGAGATGTCATGCTGTATGGTGGGTGAGGGGTTGGCACTTCCTGCAGTGTTGGGTTCCTGGGTTCAATCACCAGCAAGCACCCTCTCTATATGGGGTTAATCCACAAAGGTAATGTATTTATTTTCAGTCTAAATTGTCCCTAGAACGGTGAGCGCGGTCATTATTTGCTTTGGGAACAAAGACTAAATTGTCTATGCACTCTGGTATAGTTTGGTGATGTATTTAAAAGGTCATTTAATTATCTTACACCTAAACTGCCCCTCGAAGGTGTGCAACTTCAGTACGCCCATTAGTGCCTTCAGGAGTAGAAACTAATACAAACATTCTGTGCGCTCTGGTATAGGTTGGTGATATATATTGAAAACACCCCAAATGGTCATTAATTTATCTTCCGCCTAAACCTGCCCTAGAAGAGCAAGTGGCTTCAGTAGAGTCATTAGTTCCCTCGGGAGCAGAGACGAATGCAAATGATCTATGCGCCCTAGTATAGGTTGGTGCTATAGGTTGAACTCGATGTGTCTTTTTTTCAACCTGACTAACTATGTAACTATATTAAAAACACCCAAAATGGTAAATGAATGATCTTCCCCTTAAACTGCCCCTAATGAGGGTGGGTACGGTCATTATCTTCCTTTAAGAACAGAGACTAATCCTATGCGCTCTGGTATAGGTTGGTGCTATTGTAAAAACACCCAACATGGTAATTGAATTATCTTCCACCTAAGCCGCCCCTTGAAGGGCAAGTGGCTTCAGTAGAGTCATTAGTTCCTTTGGGAACAGAGACCAATGCAAACGATCTATGCGCTCTGGTATAGGTTGGTGCTTTGGTACGGTCATTAGCTTCCCTTAGGAACAGACTAATGCTATGTGCTCCGGTATAGGTTGGTGCTATATTTGAAAAACCCAAAATGGTAAATGAATGATCTTCCCCTTAAACTGCCCCTAGAAGGGTGAGTGGCTTTGGCACGGCTATTGGTTCTCTTGGGAACAGAGACCAATGCCAACGATGTATGCGCTCTGCTATAGGTTGGTGCTTTGGTACGGTCATTAGCGCCCTTAGGAACAGACTAATGCTATGTGCTCCGGTATAGGTTGGTGCTATATTTGATCTTCCCCATTAAACTGCCCCTAGAAGGGTGAGTGGCTTTGACACGTCTATTGGTTCTTTTGGGAACAGAGACCAATGCCAACGATGTATGCGCTCTGCTATAGGTTGCTAAAAACACCCAGAATGGTAATTGAATGATCTTCCTCTTGAACTGCCCCTGATGAGGGTGGGTGGCTTGGGTACAGTCATTATCTTCCTTTAGGAGCAGAGACTAATCCTATGCGCTCTGGTATAGGTTGGTGCTATATTAAAAACACCCAAAATGGTAATTTAATTATCTTCCACCTAAGCTGCCCCTCGAGGGGTGAGTGCCTTTGGTGCGGCCAGCAGTTCCTTTGGGAACAGAGACCAATGCAAAGGATCTATGCGCTCTGGTATAGGTTGGTGCTATATTAAAAACACACACAATTGTAATGAAATTATCTTTCCCCTTAAATTGCCCCTAATGTGGGTGGCTTCGGTACAGTCATTAGCTTCCCTTAGGATCAGACTTATGCTATGCGCTCTGGTATAGGTTGATGCTATATTTAAAAAAACACCTAATTACCCAAAATGGTAATTGAATGATCTTCCCCTAAACTGCCCCTAATGAGGGTGGGTGGCTTTGGTATGGTCATTAGCTTCCCTTAGGAACAGACTATTGCTATGCGCTCTGGTATAGGTTGGTGCTATATTAAAAAAGCACCCAAAATGGTAATTAAATTATCTTCCGCTTAAATTGCCCCTGATGAGGGTGGGTGGCTTTGGTCCTGTCATTAGCTTCCCTTAGGATCAGACTCATGCTGTGCGCTCTGGTATAGGTTGGTGCCATATTATAAACTCTGCTATACGGTGCAAAATCAAACACTCTGACTCCTCCAAACTGCCCTTTTCCCAATTTCAGTCAGTGCAGCCATTTACATGACACAAGCAGCCCTACCCCCTGCCCCCCCCAGTTCAACCTCCAAATCATACAGCCAATTGATTGTTAAACAGGCGCACGGCGACGCGCTATCGCAGCTCAATAAATACAAGTTAAAATTTGCAAAAATAAAATGAATACACCACATTAATTTTACTGACAATCAATGAATTTACTGACAGATGGTCGCCTATTACATATGCAGATCGTTCGCAGCTCGGAAGCTTCTTTTTTATAAATTAGTTTTTGTCGGACGTTTGTAAGAGAAATAAAAGATTGATACATAAGTGGTGAGATGTGAAGTGACAGAGGATGCAGTGATGTGGCACTTACCTCTTTGCCTGCAGTCCGGGCTGAGGTTGTGGAGTAGTTGAGTCTTTTGGCGAGTCTGTGCAGCTGCTGATCCTGATGTGTGTGTGTGTGTGTGTGTGTATGTGTATGTGTGTGTGTGTGTGTGTGTGGTTGTCACACCCCCTTGCAGCCATTGCCAGCTCCCACTCACACACACACAGGGGAGGATAACATAGACTGACATAGGAGGCTGCAGAGCTGAATCACAACACTGATCACTGCAAGGCAATGGGCGATGCAACTGAAGGCACCAGGGACATCTGTATCTACCCCGATCCTTCATCCGCCGCCATCGCGGGGGACGCACACAACACTAATTTGACCAGGATAATGGCTGTCAGCATGTAGCGTGCCAATCCAACTAACATCCCAGCGTTTCCCTGAGTGCCGCACATACAACTTCAGTGAATGGACCAGCTTAGTGTCAATCAGCTTATTAAAGTGGATCTTTCAGTAACTTTACAAGTCACTGAATGAATACATTACAGATATGTCACAATGTAGCAACAGTATCATAATGTTTCCAGCCCCCTCCCTTATCATTACAAAGTCATCCTTAAGCTCCAATTAGTAAGTTTACCTAGGCTGAGATGCTGTCATCAGTCTGCTGCAGGTAGGAGGAAGCATTTCCTCAGTCTCCTCTGCCCCAGTTATCAGTCTGCTGCAGGCGGGAGATAGAGAGATACAAAGTAACATTGTATATAAACATTGATCAGAGGGAGATAGAGATAGAAAGTAACATTGTACAGTATATAAAGATTGATCAGGGGAGAGATGGAGAGATATAAAGTAACATTGTATATAAACATTGATCAGAGGGAGATAGAGAGATACAAAGTAACATTGTTTATAAACATTGATCAGAGGGAGATAGAGAGATACAAAGTAACATTGTATATAAACATTGATCAGGGGAGAGATGGAGAGATATAAAGTAACATTGTATATAAACATTGATCAGAGGGAGATAGAGAGATACAAAGTAACATTGTTTATAAACATTAATCAGAGAGAGAGAGATATATATTGTTCCTGTTTAACTATATAAACGAACAGGGGAGAAGGAGTTTTGCAATAAGTAACAAGTGTATCAACTATATCAATTCAGCTCCTGGGTTTCAAAACATATAATCAAGACAACACTATCCCCTTACCAAAGAAATCCCACATTAGGAGCTGTCAGCTGAACAAGTAACTCAATGAGTATATAATGTATCAAAAATAGTATTTTTAATTAACATAGAAGTAGTACAAATCATAAATCATCTAATACACAACATTTAAAATCTTTAAAAGGGTTCCCTTGAATAGCCCAAGTATTGGACAGGACAGTCGGGGTTAATTAACCACCAAACTAACAGGCAGTCACTGGTATAAGTAGATGTGCTATATGGAAATAGCAGATACAATTGTATCAACACACATTGTTCCTGTTTAACCCCTTAATAACCCTTACTTTACCATAATTAACTAGCTCTTCCCCTTCTCCCCATAACTGTTACTTTCCCTTTGCTTCTTTTTGTTTTAATTTTTATTTATAGTAACATATTTTCTATTTTCCTAAATTGAAAAAAAAACACCTTTGCAATGCTATGTGTCAGAATCATAATTTTAGTGTCATTTTAAATGAGACAAAATAGAGAATAAAATGAATACCTTTTATTTGCAGTAACACTATTTTTATTAACTAAACACTGATCAAAGTAGAAAAAAGCCATTAAAAAAAAAAAAATTAGGATATAATTTTTTTAAATGTATCCATTTTTGTTACTTTGTAATCACAAAACGACTGCCAGATCAATAACCCCATATCAGAAAGGTAAAAATTGTTCTAGTCTATGAGGGGTGTAAAGGTGTGAGAACTAAACTGATTAAGTCATGGATGTCCAAACTCCGGCTCTGGGATTCGTAGTTCCACCACAGCTGGAGGGCCGCAGTTTGGACATCCCTGGATTAAGTGAACCAGTGCATATGCAGAGCAATGCAACAGGTAACCCCCACCCACTTCTGCATTTATTCACCTTCCCTTGAAGCAGTATGGAACCTTTTGCCATACGTGGGAATGTGTTACTGGTAGTAGCATGATGTCTATGTGTCTGAGTGCCTTCCCTGGCAGCCCTGCTGCCGTAGGCTAGGGCCTATGTTGACTATGGAAAAATCTGACCTTGCCCCTGGCAGCTCTTACCATGGGGCCACATGTTTTCTAATTGGAAGAAGGTGCACATTGCTATTATTCAGGGTTTTCCTCATCATTCTCCATGATAAAGCAAACCTTCAGAAGTATTCCCTGCACCAAGCGTGTCCTAACCTTACGGGGATATTTACATTTAGGGTCTCTTTAATCAATGCAGTTAGCGCACTGAACTGTTTAATAGATAACTATGTAATAAAAGCATCCCTCAGTCACATGAGTCATTCGAAAAACAATTTAAATCACAGATGTACTCTCTGCGTTCTTATCGCAGCCACACACAACACACAACAGATATGTAAAGTCTAGTTGGTTTTCTTTACAAAACAGCCAGAACCCGAGCAGAAAAGCCTGTCTCATTTTGCAAAATGTTTTTGGGAGTTTTAAGGCGCGCACAATTATTGTCAAATTTTATATAAATCATGTTAATTTAAGACATTTAAATATGAGTGAGGTTGTACATTCAATCCCTCACACCATCACATCATTAATAATATCATATTGTTACATTTTACATATTTCAATATAAGTATGGGAGGCAGGGAAAGGAGTCTGATGTGTTTCGTGACTACGTTCACTTCTTAGGGACAGGGTGGTCATACATCTACGGTATACAATATAAGCCGTTAATACATCATACGTCATAACATATCCACATTTTATGTTCATCATTTATACATTAAAAAAAAAAAAAACACCCTCCAAAAGTAGAATTGTTTTTAAGCAGCCCAATGAAGAAAATTGGGAAAATTTTGCCAAACTTTCTGCTAATCCCTAATAGACCCTGTTGGTTGTAGGGCACCTTGATGTGAGCTTGTTTATAGACTAAATGCTGGATGAGACCTCCTGAAATATGCTGCCTATGTGACCAGCCCATTGACATGTTTGGCGCTTGGAAAGCCACTGCTTTGAATGACAAGTCATATAGGCACCAATTTTTTTGTATCCATTCTTGCATGTCTGTGTGCTGAACAGATACCACTGACTGTGGATATGTCCAGTGGGGCAGTGGGAACAGGAGAAAATGGCAGACCAAAAAAAAAAAACTGGAGAGGGATTTTTTGGGTGTTTTGATTTAATAATTCTTTACCAGAGATTGGCCAGCCAGGTGTGCCCACAGAAGTGCAATCATTTCCAGATCTGACCCCCTACTGTGAGCGCTGTATGAGCTGAAGCAAATATAGTGGTACCTCGGTTCACGAACGCTTCCGTTCGCGAACAATTCCGTTCGTGAACAGGAAGTTCAGCAAAATTTTGCTTTCGTTCGTGAATGCCGCATCGGGTGACGAACACGACCGCAGCCATCTTCCCCGCTCTGACACATGGTTGTGGCTTCCTCTAGTCGAGATCGCGGTCTGATCACAGTTTGATTCGGTTCGCAACCAGAATCGTGGAACGAATTAAAGAAGAACTATGAGATGAGTGATTTCCACTCACCTCATAGTTCTAGCCGACCTGTGACAATGAGACTGTCACAGGTCGGATCAGTAGATCGGGAGGTGAGCGAACACATACCGGCGTTCGCTCACCTCTCGATCCTGTCATGGCTCTCTGCCGTGACAGGGGAGGGCCTGGGATCCACCCTCCCCGCTCCGATCCGCCAACGCTGACTGGCGGAACGGACGGGGGAGGGGGCGGGTACAGCTGGCTCTGCCTCTAGATAGGCAGAGCCAGCTGTCACTCACGCAGCTGGGCGGATCACACGCTGCAGCTCGCGGTATACTGAGCTTAGGGTAACGGGAGAACGCTAGTTTGTGTCCTCCCGTTACCCTAAGGAGAACTATGGGGAAAAGCCCTGACCCCATAGTTCTCCTTTAAGTTCATGAACCGAGGTACCGCTGTATATTCATTTTTGCATTTAAAAAAATAGTTTAGCAATCAGTTGCTGCTTCCAGCAATGAATCAATCACTAATGATTTTATTAAATCGATCGAGATACTACAAATCTCCGGCTTAGCTCTAATCTACTGAGGTGGCCATTACCGAGTGCTGACAGCTCTCACTAGCAAGAGATTTAACCTTCTGTGTGGCTCTAGATTTATACACGTTGTGTATTATTATTACCAAGGTACAGCCAAAACTTGTATTTAGTTGTAGGTAGAGTTTTAGATTATTGAACCACTGCCAGTATATTTTTTACTGTCTGTGTACCACTGGGACATGTATCCCTTTACTTTCTATCCCAGAGGAGCAACAGGAAGTTAGAGGTAATCTCCCACAGTGAGGGGAATTTCCCTTTTCAGTTGTCAGAAAAGGTTTTTCTCTTGAAATGCACTTTAAAGTGTATCTACTGACAAATATGTTCTGTTCTGGTTTGGATAAATTGCGAAAGGGTTCAACCTCTGTTGCACGGTAATGTGTTACCGCAACGCAGAGCGTGATTGCACCTTTAACCTTTAACCCTTTTACTGCGGCTGTGATAAGACTTATTGCAGCAGCGGCAGGGCACTGTGAACAGAACTGGGAGTTTATCTACCTCTCTCGGCTTTCTATTGAAAGCATACAGCGCCCAATCACTTCCAAGGGCCCCAGAAGATAACACCGCCCCCTCCCAAGACCCCCCCTGCCATTGTGTTCCAGGTTCCACTGCCCTTCCCGCATGGCCGAAAAGTCCATAGTGGGTGTCAAAAGGGAAATCAGAGGGAGATCTGATCATCCATATGAAAAATGAAACTAGAAGCGACAAGCTTTTCATCACTTCCAGTTTCAGAGCTCTCATTCCCCAGCTGCTGTAGCCAGGGATGCAGCTAAATAAGTACAGTCTGTGCTTGATTATTTTTGGTGGCTTGCAGAGGTGACATTAGGGGTCTAAAAGAGCCCTAATGTCTCTCTAAAGAGAACCTGTCACTTCCAATGAGCTATCACATAGGGGGATAGCCAGCTCCCTATGTGATAGCAATTAAACATTATTATTTATTTGAATACATATATAACAAGGAACATGCTGATAAGAGGAGAGTGCAGAGAAACAAAGAGATGAGCTGCTTCTCCTTTTACTGTTCAGTCATAGGTTGTGGCGGGACAAGACCTGTAAGTGTTACCGAGCTGCAGCAGAGAAAAATTAGTTTATCAGCGTTGTGCTGTGCGGCAGAGCTAAGTAAATCCCACAATCAAATGGACAAAATTACAAATCCTTTGGCAGGTAAAAAAAAAAACCCCATACTTGTATTTAATTTGTGTATTTAGCAGTTTTCCTGGAGTCAAGATTTAAAGATTTAAAGACAGCAATTGTTTCCAATAAACCCTTGCAGTGGGGCTACCCCTGCACTGCAAGGGTTAAGTGCTCATTTTGGTAAAGGGGTGAAAATAAAAATCATATACTCACCTGATCCTCGCTCCCCCCTTGCTGCTTGGCCAGACACCACTGCCTCTTATCCCCCGGGCTGCAGTGGTCTAATGACCCGTGGCGTCAGGTCCATTAGATGTGAGGACACTGGGGGCCATACCCAAGTGGGAGCGGAGGGGGAGAGAGGTGAGCAGTCACTGCCTCAGGACCGAGGATCAGGTGAGTGTATGTTCTTTATTTTCATCCCTAGACCAAAACGAGCACTTAACCCTTGCAAAGGTTCATTTGGACTTCAACGTTCTAAAACTAAAGGGGAGGTACAAGAGGTACACATAGAGGTGCCTATGTGTACCTCTTGCTATCTCGGAGAGCACCCCAGGAACTCCCAAAGCCAATGAGCTGAGCATGCATATGGTACTTTTAGGCACCAAAGTTGTACAAAGTTTCCCCCCGGCACATCCCTCAATGGAACGCACCGCGCCGATCTAACCAATAGAGTGGAATGCCCTGGAAGGGCCATAGCTGGGAGTCAATAGTGTCCAGTTGGGTTCTTGGGTACCAGTGTCCAGCGATGAGCTCTCCCCACTGGAAGAATTGTTCCCTGGTACTATAAGATTCATGATCATTTGTCTATTATTTCCTCCAACACATAAACATGTTATTTCTACTTCAATAAAACCAACCAACCTTGAGGACACAATAAGCCCCCACTGCGCCCCCATAACGACCAAAATAATGGAGCTGCAGACAAAAGCCATTGAGCTCCACTTAAAAACTGAAAGCTTCCCCTGGCTGCAGTACCATGGCAATCAATAGCTATTCATTAAAGAGAGTAATTGAATGCACTACATTTCCCTCCGTGCGCTCCCTCACCAATGAACAATTCATTACAAAGCACTGAGACCAGACAGATGTCTACACAATGGCTTACCTTGCCACTTATTCCCTGGCCTCCTCTGCTGTTACAGGTCAACACAACCATCGTAAATGTCTGTCAATAGGAAGCCTTTCTTACAGGCTAATTATTAAGGATCCTCTGTAGACACAGATGATATTTACCTAATAAGCTTAAACAATATGGGGCGTATTAAAGAGACCCTGTCACCTACCTAAATAAAAAAAAGCAGGTTAAAGCGCAGAATAATCAAGTGTTTTGAATGCATACTTGCACTTACATTAATTTGTATTCACCTGCAATGGGCCTTTGGACTTGCTAGAAAATTTGACTTCATCAGGAGGAGTCAATTCCTTAGCACCGCCCCCTTCTTCACTGTGTCTAATTACTGTCTGTGCTGGCCCAGCTTTTTCACCCCTCCCTTTACCTCCCAACATAACCTTTTTATGAAGCTGTTGGGGAGGATTGAAGGGAAATACCACTTGACTGACAGCTCTGTGTCCGCTGGGGCTGCTGATCCAAGATGGCGGCACCCAGTAGCAGTCTCAGGGCTTTTGGATGTCTACACAAGGGAGGCTTTTACTGGTTCATAAAATGTCTTAGGTCCACATAAAATCTTATTGGAAGTTTTGGTTTTTCGTTGAAATGATTGGCCTGGTGGCAGGCTCTTTTAAATAATGAATTGTAGGGAGCGGACGTGGTGGGCAAAGTGGCATCAGAACTAATAATCGATATCAGAATTCTGTTTACAGGATGTGGATCAGATTTACCAGCCCCCTTCCATCTGCTTGCCCCCTGCCTCCATTGGAGCACCTCCGCAACTCCAAAAAAAACTCTCCACACATACCTTTTTTTCCAGGTGTCTCCGGTCTGGTCTGATGACATCACAGGTCCTCTTCACTTCCATTCTTCCTCCAGAGGTAGGCAGATCCTAAATGCTTTCTCTTATCCAGGGTAGGAGGTGGATCTATGGCATCTTCAGCTTACAGGAAGTGGGTTGGGTGATGTTGCGCATCAGAGAACAGTGAGCAGGTGAACAACACTAGAGATAGGATAAACAGTGTAACCAATGCTGTTTTTTCTTAATATGCTGGAGATTATTAAATGTTATTTTTTGCTCAAGCTGGAGTTGGACCTTATAGTAAACCAGTCAGGAATGGGCATTTATAAAAAGCTGGATCTCCACTTTTAAATTGTTATAAAAGTGCATCCTTACCTCTCAGGGATGGCTGTGAATGCTGGTATTCATTTGTACTCTCTCCTTGTCTCTCCTTGCCCCTCCCACTCAGTCTTAACTCTCAGGGATAGCTGTGGGTGCTGATATTCATATACAGTACATTCTCTCCTTTTTCCTTTCATGCAG
>NW_017306898.1:339604-349614 GCF_000935625.1 Nanorana parkeri | reverse complement strand
ACACAATGTTGTTTTTCTGGTGTGTTGCTGTACCTTTAAGGAGGAAGGGGCTTCCTCCAGGTAAGCCTGCAGTCAATGTATGCACTTCTATATATACAGTATATGCCCTATAGTTTTAGGGTAGGGATCACACTTTACAAGGGTAAATGGACACAGCAATGTGGCTTCAAATGTATTTACAAATATACTAAACAAAAAAACCCGGTTATTTAACTGTTTGGTTGGGTTGTTTGTGCTGATTAGCTGGAAAGTGTGCTGGGGAATCTTTGTATCATATTTAATAAAGCATATTCAGCATGAACATAAACAACACCTTTATAGAGGCGAGGGGACCCCCCTCTGTCAGGGCTAAAAAAAAACCATATACAATTTTTTTAATTGGGCATATACCATGTACAGTATGTTCTTTTGCAGCCCTGCACTATATACAAAGATGGCCCCACTCAAGGCTTTCATACATTCCAGTTCCTCCACCTAGGGAGCTGGAATTATCAAAGTGCATCTTTGCCCGATATACATGCACTAGGAAAGAGTGAATGCTGTGAGTCTAAAGTCTAATAAATGACCATGATTGATCTCAGCACGTCCTGCACATACTTCTTCCTCTACAAAGAGGAGCAGGATGTGCAGAGATGAATACAGTTCTTTGTAGCCCTGATGAAGCGGAATCCCTATAGCTCTTCAAATGTGTTGTCTTTATATTGAGTATTGAAAAAAAAAACAATAAATCATTTGGACTTTTAATACTTGGCGTGCTGCTCCTCTGTCAATTGCATCCCATTGGATGCATAGTTGGAGGCTTTTGCATGTCTTTTGCCTATTGAAAGTGACTGCTCTCTCATAAATTCCACATTGCGTTCACGTGCTAAAATGCGTTTTCCAGGTAATTTTGGGCAATGGATTGCACATTTTTGAGCAGGAGTCCATCTGCAGATAAGTCTCTTACAGACAGCAACAAATAACCTGATGGAGACTATAACCCTTTCCTACTTTATCCCAAAAACGTTTTGGCTATACTGTATACCCTTTAACAATGGATCATGAGGGGTGCCATCTGTCTGTGAAAACAGTTACTGCAATCCCTGAAAAGAAAATGCAATTACAACCTTTTAAGAGCATTTCTCATGAAAAGAGTTTTTGCTTTAATTAGAAGTAGAGATAAGTAGACTACTTCAGAAATGATTGCAGATTCCCTCATGAGTGTTTTCTAGGAGAACAATGCTTGTTGTCTCTGCAGGAGGTCTTCCTGTACTACAATCCCTTCTACACCCATTACGGGAGTCTGATGTTCTGCCCTGTGTATTGTAAGCATTGTACGGATTGTTTTGTTTTCTGCTATTCTTCTCTGTTCTTGTTAAAAAAAAAAAAAATATGTATAAACACACGCCAATTTCCTGACAAATAACAAAACTTCAACTAGCGTGCCGCGCTTCCCCAACCGGATATGTGTCTGCGATGCATGTTCAGATGTACAATTCCCGAAACCTCGAGTAATAGTCAAATGTGAGAGATGCACTGAAACGTCTGCTGGGACACAAAGGTATCTTAAATGGGAGATATAAGTGTAATCGACGAATAAATTGCTGACGCTTCCAGAAAACACGCTTCCGTGCCAATATAGCAAAAAAAGCCATTAAGTCTGGATCAATAGTTTTCAATACCAAAATGTTGCTGCAGATGTTCCGCTGCCATGCTTTAGGTGTCTTGCATTTCAGTTCAAACAAATGTTGTAATGGGAGTAGTGTATATAGTGTATTATGGTTAGGTTCCCTGTAAATAGAGATGCACCGATACCGATACTAGTATTGGTGCCAATACCGAGTATTTACTCCGATACTTATCCCGATAACGGAACCTCCGGTCAAAGGGAGATTTCCTCTGACCGCCAGTGCTGCGAGGGAACACAGAGACAACTTCCCAGCCGATCTTGAAGCCGGGCCGCGGGTAATGAATCATGGCCCAGCTTCCTGATTGACCAGAAAGCCGGCTCCATGGTGTTTGGATGACTCGATGCTGATTGGCCGGGAAGCCGGCTCCATGCTGATTGGTTTGGAAGCCAGATTCCCTGCCAACCAGCATCGAGGCAGCCAAACAGCATGGAGCCGCCATCCTGGCCAATCAGGAATCCCAGGCAGTGGATAATGACCCGCCTCCCAGCTTCCTGCTGATTGGATGGGATGCCGGCTTCCCGGCTAATCAGCATGGAGACCGGCTTCCCGGGCAATCAAGAATGTAATGACACGCTGCTCGGCTCCCTGATTGCCTGGGAAGCCGACTCCATGCTACCTGAAATACCGGTATCAGTACTCGGGGCATCCCTACTTTAAAGGTCAGGGTAAGGGGCACCTTCAAAGCTGAAATCCTAATTTTGACTATACAGTATGATGGAAAGCATATTAGAAAAGAAGATCATGTAGAGCCAGGACAACACAGAGGTAAAAAAGGCACCTAGTTTGGGTGCTGGGGTATAGGGGAGGCCCCACAGTAGCAGCACCACTGCAGCCACTGCTAGGCATCTGGTTTTGAACCACTGTTGTTATTTTACATCGCTATGCAGAGCCTTCAGGTTGGGCATTCTGCATAGTAAACTGGACTCACCACCAGGGCCGGATTTACTCTCTCTGCTGCCCCAAGGCCAGGTTCCTCAATGAGCCCCCCTGTATGCAGAATGCATACAAGCGATCTTGGCGACATCGCCGAGATCACTTGTACAAGACAAGAGGCGGCTTCCCTGCTGTAAATTTTATCCCTGCTTGCCTAAAGCAAGGCTAAATGTAGAAAACACCTACCCACCCGGCGCCCAGAACTGCATGTCCTGGGGTCTGGAGATAGGAATTCCACACCCCTGCTGCCCCTCTACTCCCTGCTGCCCCGAGGCCGGGCCTTGGTTGGCCTTGTGGGAAATCCGACCCTGCTCACCACACCACCATGTCTGCTCTCCTGGTGAAATCTGTTGGGCTCAGCTGTCAATTTAACAGATGTTCCTGCTCTATGTATCAGGACTGTTAACAGTGGCCTAACTGAAAGAATCCTGCAAACAGCTGTTGCAAGCTTCACTCATGAATACATCATAACAATGTTATTATAATGCATTTTATTACCACTATGTGTGTAAATCAAAGACTTGACTTTTGATATGCATTTAGCTCTAGCAAACATGCAACCAAAAAAAAGAACGTAGTTGGGCTTTAAGAAGGCCTGGTAATCCATACCTGCTTTAGGTAAGCCGTGGTTCAGCTTACAAGGCAATAAATAGTGATTGAACACAGTTTTCCTGTCTGATCAATTTTTCCCCTCAGTGAACCTCAGCTAGTATTCCTTCTTGTACAAGCAGTCCTAATTTAGGTCAGATTTGGGCCCCAGTTGCAAAGGGACTACAAGTGATCACATGGAGGACAGAGGAAGTGTCCCACATGTTGTACTATATCCATACAAAATGTGGAATGCATTTTATCCTACAGGGAGAGCTGCTCTATCACTGCCAAGAACACGAGAAGAACTTCTGGATCCCGGACAAGAATTATTATGTAACTTTTTAGTGATGTGTGTCATGAAGAGGACTACGATTCTACAACTCCAAACTTTATAGACCACTGTCATAAAGTTATATAGCATTCTGATAACTGTATACAGTTAATAATACATAATCATGGCAATCAGTATATTACTTGTGTTGTTTTTATTCTTGTTTTCTTATAACTAAAAGTATTCACAAGTCTCATTTCATCACATATCCCAAAAATAAGAGGATTATTGATCATTTCTGGATAGTGGTCAGTGCCAAGCAAATCTTTCCTTTATGCCCCAATAGCCAACTGCACATCCAAAATTGCTGGTGTATAGCAGAAGTACAGCTGAATATTATAGAGCCTTTTGGTCATTGGCACAGAAAGGAATGATTTGCATGGCTTCTCCCACTATATAAGGAATAATCCTCTTATTTTTGGGATATGTGATGAAGCGAGACAACATACATGGTTACATAGCTGTTGAGGTTGAATAAAGACACGGGTCTATCGAGTTCATCCTATGTGAGTTTGTATGTATGTCTGTGTATATGAGTTATTAAGAGTATCTGTAAGGCCGGATTTCCCAAAAGGCCAACCAAGGTCGGGCATCGGGGCAGCAGGGAGTAGAGGGGCAGCAGGTGTGGAATTCCTATCTCCCGATGCCCAGGACATGCAGTTCCGGGTGCCGGACGGGTAGTTGTTTTCTACATTTAGCCCTGCTTTGGGCAAGCAGAGCTAAATGTACAGCAGGGAAGCTGCCGCTTGTTTTGTACAAGTGATCCTGGCGATGTCGCCGAGATCACTTGTATGCAGTCTGCAGGTCTGCCATTCTCCATGGGGGCGGGGGTATGGCGAGTAGGGGGACGCATTGAGGAACCTAGCCTTGGGGCAGGAGAGGGAGTAAATATGGCCCTGAGTATCTGTACTAGACATGTGCGATTCGTTTCGTTCCAAATCGAAATTCGGACGAATTTTGGGAAATTCGGACATTCAGATGTATCCGAATTCCGAATTACAGATATAACGAATGCAAACGAATCCGAATTTCCGTTTCCGAAATTCGGTAGCAGTAGTTCATTCGAACGTTCGTTTCGTTCTCGTTTCTTATTCGTTTTGTTCGTTGGAGCAAAGTGACATTAGAGAAGGAGAAAAACATTTTTCCCCCTCAAATGTCACTTTGCTGCAAACGAACGGACGCATGAACGAAATGAATATGAAACGAACGTTCGAACGAACTACCGCTACCGAATTTCATCCGAATTCCGAATCCGAATTGACTTTCACACCCGAATCGCGAAAAACGAAATAACACAAATCCGAATTTAAAACGAAACGAAACGAATTTTTTGGCAGTGCACATGTCTAATCTGTACCACTGTGAACATAATATTTATAATCTTTTCTCATAACTTTGGTCCTCCAACCCATTTATTAGTTGTTCATGAGTTGCCTTTCTCTGGACTCTCTCCAATTCAAGGACATCCTTTCTGTGGATTGGTGATCAAAACTGAACCACATACTCCAGATGTTTTCTAAAGGGGGGTCATTCATTTATCTTTAGAGTACATTCCCTTTTTTTTGCATGATAGTACCCTGCTTGCCTTATTTGCTGCAGCTTGGCATTGCAAAGGAAACAAAAACTAGAGAGGCCGAAGCGCCACAAACACCAGGAACACCACGATGTTCCCATAATTTGAGCTCATGCCCCCCCCCCACAACTGAATGTAATACTGTCTATACTCCTCGTCCCGGCACACCCAATTCACTACGCTGGGTTGTGGCGCTTTGGCCTCTCTAGCTTTTGTTTCCTTAGCACACATGTCGGACACCACGGCCTGTGCCAACCAGGAGTTGCACACCAGCGAGCGACAACCCCAATCCCCGCCCCCCAAAGAGCGCTAAAAACACTGGACCTTCTCTTTCTAACTTTTAGTTTGGCATTGCATGCTGTTTCTAAGTCTGCTGTCCGTTAGGACCCCCAAATCTTTTCCCACCTCTGACTCCCCCAGTGCAGCTCCCATTAATGAGTAGCTTGCTAGCATGTTTTTCCCACCAAAATGCACAACTTTATATTTTTCAATATTAAACCTCATCTGCCATGTAGGTGCCCACTTCCCTATTTTATCCAGGTCTTCCTGTAATATTGTTATGTTTATTGGCGAGTTTATCACTCTCCAAATTTTGGTATCGTCAGCAAACACTGAAATGTGGCTATTAATACCAACCCCAATACCGTTAATAAACAGTTCAGTTGGAGGGCTTTTTGGTTTCTTTTGATCTCTTATCACCATATCCTTTGTCAATATAGTTTCTTGTTGGCTCCCAAGCCCTACTCCACTAGAAGGCATGGTTTATACTGCACTGACGATGGTCAAATAGCGTGAAACAGGCTGTATTTGTACTATACATCGGTAATTCTGGATGTTCAATTGGCCATTGAGGCAAAAAAAGAATGGTTTGCATTGCTCTGCTCACTATACTGAAATGAAGAATAATCCTCCTGGCTTGGGGATGTGTAATGAAAGAAGATGTGTGATTACATTCTGTTCTAATAAGGCTCTAATGTGCTACACGTTGGTTCATTCAAGGGCATTTGGTTTCTTCTGTCTGTGCTCACTATATCCTTCTGGGTTTTACTAAATGTGATAAATAACACAGAGCCAGTTTTGGCAGATAAAGGATGTCTGACAGCTCAGGACCAGTAGGCCAAAGGACAAGTCTAATTACAGACCGGTAATGTTTTGGCCAAAAATGGGAAAGTCTGCATTCAGTCAGAGCTCTCTTATGGATGCTGCTGCTGCTGAGGCCGTTGTGGGTGAGGATGCATGGGGAACATGGGTCCAGGCCTGTCTGGTCTGAACAGACAGCACCCAAATCAGATCGTCACCTGATCTAAGTGATAATCGAATATTGTCAAAAGAATTAATTTGTATAAGTGTAAGCAGTCTGCAAGTCTGGAGACTAAGAGAGCCAGTCCAGTACAGAGGCTGGGACTAGAGCAGTTTGGTCGGGCTGGGAAAGCATGTGGATCTATGCAGCAAAACTTTGTGTTTGTTGCCCCCCTTTGATTTTAAATCTTACAGCAGTTACACATACAGGCAACACATACTATCAGTTCTCTATTACTTCCTGAGAACAGAGCAGACTTTTAGGAACATTGTAGCTCCGGACTGACTCTCTTTAGCACCCAAGTCAATCTGTCACTCTTTCCTCCACAATTGCCCCTCTTATAAATTGGACTACTTTTTACTGGCTTTTACTTTTTTTGGTTAGGACACAAAATTTATCTCGCGGTGAACTAGGT
Source organism: Nanorana parkeri (assembly GCF_000935625.1). Taxonomy (NCBI): domain Eukaryota; kingdom Metazoa; phylum Chordata; class Amphibia; order Anura; family Dicroglossidae; genus Nanorana; species Nanorana parkeri. Next base: position 342,801 of record NW_017306898.1, on the reverse strand, counting down.
ATAGTAAGAAGTAAACAAACTTAATTTCAGACCCTTACTTGCTTCTACATTGGCTTCCTATAAATTCCTTCCTATAGACTTTAATTGCTTTTTTTTGGTTCTCTAATACATTAGACCAGTGGTTCTCAACCTTTCTAGGGCCGGGACCCCTTGGTAACATTTGCCAAGTTGTGGTGACCCCCAACCGTAAAATTTAGGGATGCACCAATTTTAGTATCTGTGTGGGCTCTCAGGTGGCTAGTGGGACTCTCTGGTGGCATCCAGTGCTGCCTCTGTGGTGCCCAGTTGCGGGCTCTGTGGTGTTCAAGCACTCACCTCGCCTCAATCCTGCCTGCTTCCCTCTCTCTGATCCTCTCCGGCCGCTGCTGATGCCGCGCCATGTAGGAGAACTGACACTGCTGCGCTAGGAGGAGGGTGAGGAGCCTCTTACCTAGAGCAGCACAAGGCATGTTGGGACCCCCTCAACTGTGGGTTGCGACCCACTTTTGGGTCGTGACCCACAGGTTGAGAACCACTGCATTAGACCATCCCAAGAGCCTTCAACCTTAAAGGGCAAGAGGTGTCCTTGATTCACACCCAGCAACCACCCCTACCTCCTTCTCTGTAGCTTCTCTTAGTTACCCCTTCTTGCACTTCCTCTTGGTTCTTCTTTTTCTTTCTAATCAAGTCTCTATCTTCATATGTTGTCTGCCCATCCCCAGACTTCCTCACTTATCTTTTGTATCCTTTGGGTTCAGAAGGTGCTTACTGGATTTAATCACCCTATTTGGCATAAACCCATCTCCATTGCTGAAAGCGGACCTTTATCTTTAAAATAACAACAAACACACCTTTAGAAATGTTTAGTAATGACAATCTACACACACATACTTCTAGATAATTGCCGGCTTTGTATTCTTTGCAGACCTTATTTCTCTTTTCTTCCCCAGTCTTCTGACAGTGGCCATGTTTACGTTTACTGAAGGCAGATTACCATATCTTCTATTACTTCCTGGATTTCTGGCACATGTGACTAGACATGTGACTAGAACATGTGACCACGCACATCATCTCAGGGGAAGAAAATGCTTTTCCCTGAGATCTCGTGAGATTACAGATGAGATTTCCCAGCAATGCTCTGCTGATGACAAGGCAATCCCAGTGTGCATTGTTTTGGCAAACTGAAGTCATTTTGCCCTTTCAAAGCAGGAAGAGAACGCTCTGCAAGTGTAAGTATTTTACAATCACAGCATTTTACACCTAATATTATTATTAATCATCATACATAGAGGGGTGCATTGATAGAATTTAATTTTTGATTGTAAAGGTCCGCTTTAAATCTTTGTTTTCTGGCTTTACAAGGGTTATATTTATGCTTTGCACATGTTTACCTGCAAGCGTACTACAGATACTACAAAAGATATGGATTTATGTTCTGTAGCTAACCATCTCCCTATTAACCTCTTGCCGTCTGCCCGTAGTAAAAAAACGGACGGACGGCACTGGAGAATCCCCGGGGCCACTTTCCCCAACTTATCTGCAGTAAACGGTTCAAATTATTGTAACTATAATCACTTTGTCGTATATACTAAGATTTGTTTTCAATAAAATGTATTTAAAGACAAAATTAAGCCAGTTATCTCCTCTCCTATGCGGCCTTTCCTTTAATCTTAGATTCCACATCAGTGTCTTATTCTTGTCCTACCAATTTCTAGTTCCAGGCTCGCTCCCCTTCTCTCTCCAGAGGTCTTTATTTCTATTTGGTCTCTGTTGTCAGGAATTAACAGCCCCTACTTGAACTTTATTTTGCTATGTACGGTTGTATTGATCGGGTCCTCACGTCTTCAGGCTCTCGCACACTGTGAGTATAGCTTAAAGCAAAGAACAAACAACCCAAGCAATGTCCCCGATGTATGATTGCAGCAAGGAAAACAAACAAGGAAACACAATGTTTTCACACTTGAGAAACTAAAGCCTGACTCTAGCCGAAAATGTTTTAACTTTTATTTTTTTATTTTCAGTCAGATATTCTGTCAACTTTTTATTTTATTCATGTCCTTACGGGGTAGATTTGCTCATACTTCCTGTTCCAGTGACATCAGGACAAGAGATAGCAGGGTGTGGGCTGATACATGCTCACTGGTCTTGCTCACCTGTCCAAGATTTGATAGTATTGGATAGCATAGGGACAGGTTAGACCCTTGGTCAGGTGTTTACTGTGATCTGGGTCCCTGCTCGGGATATTCACCATTCTATGTGTCTTGGTGACCATATTCATTGAGAGAGGAAATGATGAGAGTTGTCACCAGGGTAGGAGTTGATGGCAAATCCTCCAATGGGAAACCTGTTCCTGTGACAACTCTATAACAACAAAATCCAGTTTATAGTCCACATACTACTATGTGGACAGAATAGGAAGTGAAGAAAAATCTCCACTGGGGAACACAGGCAGCATAAAACATAACCTTATAGGGTTTTTATCCTTTCCTACTCTATCTAAAACTAAACAACAAAAGTTCTGGCTTTACATAGACATGAAGGTCATAAGAGGTAACAGAAGGCATAAAACATTGACTGCAGAAAGTGCTGTTCTTGGAGCACACGGAGGACTGAAATCCCTCATTTACAAGCTGGATTTACTAAACTGAAATAAAAAATGCTTTGTATGTTTGTAATTGCTCCCTTTTAAAGGGCCAGTCCACCCAAAAGGTGATAATTTCTTCATAGAAAAAGCTTGATGAGCTGAGTCAGTCCCTGGCTTCTTATATATCTTGGATGCTCCAACAGTTGGATGTCTCTGCAATAAACCCAGACTTTGTTCCTGCCCACCTGGGAGCTTTGGGTGCTCCCAGGAGAACAGCAGAGAACGCCATGCTGCACTATGTATTGATTCAGACTCAAGAAAACACTAACATTCGCTATAGCAGACAAGTTCTCGTTTTCCTTCACTGCCATGGCCATCGACTGAGGCTCTCTCTCTCCTAGCTGTCTCTCCTTCCTCTCCTGGCTGTCTCTCCTCTCCCTTAGCTGTATTTCCTCACTCTCTCCCCTGGCTGCCTCTCCTGGCTGTCTCTCCTCACTCTCTTTCCTGGCTGTCTCTCCTCACTCTCTTTCCTGGCTGTCTCTCCTCTCTCTTTCCTGGCTGTCTCTCCTCTCTCTTTCCTGGCTCTTTCTCCTCACTCTCTCTCCTGGCTGTCTCTCCTCTCTCTTTCCTGGCT
>NW_017306898.1:336850-339511 GCF_000935625.1 Nanorana parkeri | reverse complement strand
CTTCGCCGCCTTGGTGTCCCTCCTCTCCCTTAGCTGTATTTCCTCACTCTCTCCCCTGGCTGCCTCTCCTGGCTGTCTCTCCTCACTCTCTTTCCTGGCTGTCTCTCCTCTCTCTTTCCTGGCTGTCTCTCCTCTCTCTTTCCTGGCTCTTTCTCCTCACTCTCTCTCCTGGCTGTCTCTCCTCTCTCTTTCCTGGCTCTTTCTCCTCACTCTCTCTCCTGGCTGTCTCTCCTTTCTCTCTCTTCTGACTGTCTCTCCTCTCTCTCTCCTAGCTGTCTCTTCTCTCTCTCTCCTAGCTGTCTCTTCTCTCTCTCTCCTGGCTGTCTCTCCTCACTCTCCCTCCTCTCTCTGTTCTGACTGTCTCTCCTCACTCTCCCTCCTCTCTCTGTCCTGACTTTCTCTCCTCGCTCATCCTCCTGGCCGTCTCTCCTTGCTCTCTCTCTTCTGGCTTTCTCTCCTCGCTCTCTCTCTTCTGGCTTTCTCTCCTCGCTCTCTCTCTTCTGGCTTTCTCTCCTCGCTCTCTCCTGGCTCTTTCTCCTCACTCTCTATCCTGGCTGTCTCTCCTCTCTCTCTCTCCTGGCTGTCTCTCCTCACTCTCTCTCATGTCTGTCTCTCATCTCTCTCTCTCCTTGCTGTCTCTCCTCTCTCTGTCCTGGCTGTATCTCTTTTCTCTCTCTCCTGGCTGTATCTCCTCACTCTCTCTGTCCTGACTGTCTCTCCCCGCTCATCCTCCTGGCCGTCTCTCCTCGCTCACTCCCCTGGCTGTCTCTCCTTGCTCTCTGTCCTGGCCATTTCTTCTCACTCTCTCCCCTGGCTGTCTCTCCTCGCTTTCTTTCCTTGTTGTCTCTCCTTGTTCTCTCTTCTGGCTGTCTCTCCGTGCTATCTCTCTCTTCTGGCTTTCCCTCCTCGCTCTCTCCTGTATAGTCTCCCCGAAAAAATTGCTGCTAGAGTGTTCAAGTTTTACGGTGTACGGTGCTAGAGTGTTGAAGTTTTGCTTGAAGAAAAGGTGGCAACCGTAGTGTGCTGCTCATTAAATGCATGAATCCCATGTGTTGGGAGCAATGCTACGGTGTGAACGGGCCACAAACCTGAAAACTATTTCAAGTGTCTCTCCATGTTACAAGGTTGAGAGAAGTTGGTTTAGTGGGACACAAGTTACTAAACACTGATACAAGAAAAGAAGAAGAAGTTTCAGAATTGTATCTGTTGGCATTGTTTGAAGTTCAAGGTGAATCAGTGTCTGGTCTCCTCCTATAGATGAATCACAAAGCCCAGACACGATGAGTGTGACATCGCCCTCGTCCCCCTGACTCATCTTCATCAATGAGCCGGGGCAATGAGCGTTCAATAGACGAGCAGCCTTGCCCTGTTCTCTCCATAGAGCTGAATATCTTCAGCTATCGCTATTCATCTCCTCCAGATGCATTGTGTCTGCACCAACACACGCATGTTCTGGGGCCGCCGAGACTGAAAATTACATTCTGCTTGTCGATCTTTCAAATAACGCAACGCCAACTGGACACAATCTCCGCTGCTCGAGAAAACAAACAAAAAAGACTCCCAGAAATCCCCACACAGATTAGTCAGAGAGATAATCATCGCAATCTTTTGATTGTTCTTTTGGCAGCAGATGCTAATAATAAAGTGGCGAACAAAAAAAAAAAAAGGCAAGATAAATCACTCCACACCAGCGAAGAGTCATAAACGTCGGCAAAGCAGTGTGGGGACAAACATGAAAACACAACTTTCAAGTATGTGTTCAGTCAAAAGTGACTAAATCAAGGTTTGCAGTTGGGGTGCTAGTACTGCACAGGGCTTGGGATGAGGGGCAGAGGCGCCCCGAGGCGCGGTGACACCCGGTCCGGGTACCGGGTGACACCCCACAGTGACGTCATCGCATCCATCTTGGTGATGGTCGCCGGCAGAGAGAGGAGGGGACGTCACCCGGCGGGATAACGTACTAAGAAAGGTACTTCTCCCTGCGTTTTGGGGCGGGAGGGGGTGTGGCGGTGCATTGAATTCAATGGCACCGCTTCTACGCCCCCCCCCCAGTGCGATCGGACGCGTGGCAAGACTTTGCCGGCATTGCATTCCACAGCAAACGCAAAAAATAGAGCAAGCCCTATTTTTTGCGTTAGCAGTGGAACGCAACGCTGGCAAAGTCTACCGCTCTGGAAAGCACATGCTTCCGGTGTGAACAAGGCCTAAGGGAAATGCTTCCCCCTGCCTGCAGCAGACTGATCACTGGGGGAGGGGAGACTGAGGAAATTATTTCTTCTGCCTGCAGCAAACTGATCACTGGGGGAGAGGATACTAAGGGAAATGCTTCCTCCTGCCTGCAGCAGGCTCATCACCAGGGGGAGTGGAGACGGAGGAAATGCTTTTTCCTGCTTGTCAGGATGTGACTAAATGAAAACTCTGGGGTGCACAAAAATGAACCCTTGCAGTGGGGCTACCCCGAGCACTGCAGGGGTTAGCTGCTCATTTTGGTCTAGGGAATGGAATAAAGAACATACACTCACCCGATCCCCGGTCCTGCAGCACTCACCTCCCTCTTCCTCCGCTGCGTAGGCCGGTCTACCAGCCAGACGGGACCAAGGATCAGGTTTGTATATTTTCCTTATTTGCGCCCCTTGAGAAAAATGAGTAGCTAAGCCCTCA
>NW_017306898.1:335034-336552 GCF_000935625.1 Nanorana parkeri | reverse complement strand
AGATAAGCCCTCAGGGGCAGGGCCCTCCTTACCATTGTGTCTTGAATTGTATTGTAATCATAATGTCTTCCCTATGTTGTAAAGCGCTGCGAAAACTGTTGGCGCTATATAAATCCTGTATAGCAACAATAATAATAATAAGGGTTATCTTTTGAAGATTTTGGGGTTCTTCTTTTGGGATCCCTCCATCCTAAATTTAAAAAAACAGTTTTCTGTCCCGGGAACGCTCGGGGTCTCCGGAAGCTTTTGCATGTTAAACGGCATTTGTATTCATTAGTGCGAGGGGCCGAAACAAGATCCGTTATTTGTTCACTCTGCCAGGCGAGAAGATACACATGAAAATGAGGTAATTCAATCCAGTGATTCAATTCGGAGAAAGACGATGCGAAATATATTATTAATGCGGCGCGGTCCCTGCAGGGAGAGACCGAGCCCGGGTAATTGTTCATGAAAACAGTAACCCAAATGGCATTTGACTCAACTCGTTACCATTTCATTGCATCAGACTTAGTCATCGCTAATTAACAAAGCTCAGAAAACTAACCGTATAAAAAAAACCGCAGCAGATGTTGTGCTACGTATCAAGAAGACGTCATGCATAGGATTATACCGCGGTAAATGAACGGTGAAGTGAGCGTCCGGGGCGTCCAATGTCCTTGTAAATGATTTTTCAATATTAATTGGGACTTATTGGTGGAACACGGTGCGGGCGGCATCATTGTCCCCGTGTGATGCAACTTAATATTTATTGACCCGCCTGGTCACTGGTTCACAAGCGGCGGAGAAGTGTCGATCGCAGGCAGGGAGCGCGACGTCCCTCAGTAAATAAGCCATTACGGAGGCAAAGTGAGCAGTTACTGAATGAATAATCATGTGACCCGGTGACGGGGGCGTGTGGGTGCACAGACCTTTTATCGCACCCCAGTAATGAACTGCATTGTAAAAAAGAACTCCTGAAGAAAAGTTTCCCCACCAGTTCTATACTTTGTCTGTATCCGTAAACTTTGTGCAGGTGATTGTTAAAATTATCAACATATAATAATGCAAATTCTCTCCCTCTCTCTCCCTTTCTCCCTCTCTCTCCCTTTCTCTCTCTCCCTCCCTCTCCTTTTCTCTCTCTCTCTCTCTCCCTCTCTCTCTCTCTCTCCTTCTCCCTCTCTCCCTCCCTCTCCTTCTCCCTCTCTCTCTCCCTCCCTCTCCTCTCTCTCTCCATCCCTCTCTATCCCCCCCTCTCTCTCTCTCCCTCCGTCTCCCTCTCCTTCTCCCTCTCCTTCTCTCTCTCCCTCCCTCTCCTTCTCTCTCTCTCCCTCTCCTTCCCTCTCTCCCTACCTCTCCTTCTCTCTCCCTCCCTCTCCTTCTCCCTCTCCTTCTCTCTCTCCCTCCCTCTCCTTCTCTCTCTCTCTCTCTCCCTCTCCTTCTCCCTCTCTCTCCTTCTCTCTCCTTCTCTCTCTCTCCTTCTCTCTCCCTCCCTCTCCTTCTCTCTCCCTCTCTCTCTCCCTCCCTCTCCTTCTCCCTCTC
>NW_017306898.1:330481-331689 GCF_000935625.1 Nanorana parkeri | reverse complement strand
AGATAAGCCCTCAGGGGCAGGGCCCTCCTTACCATTGTGTCTTGAATTGTATTGTAATCATAATGTCTTCCCTATGTTGTAAAGCGCTGCGAAAACTGTTGGCGCTATATAAATCCTGTATAGCAACAATAATAATAATAAGGGTTATCTTTTGAAGATTTTGGGGTTCTTCTTTTGGGATCCCTCCATCCTAAATTTAAAAAAACAGTTTTCTGTCCCGGGAACGCTCGGGGTCTCCGGAAGCTTTTGCATGTTAAACGGCATTTGTATTCATTAGTGCGAGGGGCCGAAACAAGATCCGTTATTTGTTCACTCTGCCAGGCGAGAAGATACACATGAAAATGAGGTAATTCAATCCAGTGATTCAATTCGGAGAAAGACGATGCGAAATATATTATTAATGCGGCGCGGTCCCTGCAGGGAGAGACCGAGCCCGGGTAATTGTTCATGAAAACAGTAACCCAAATGGCATTTGACTCAACTCGTTACCATTTCATTGCATCAGACTTAGTCATCGCTAATTAACAAAGCTCAGAAAACTAACCGTATAAAAAAAACCGCAGCAGATGTTGTGCTACGTATCAAGAAGACGTCATGCATAGGATTATACCGCGGTAAATGAACGGTGAAGTGAGCGTCCGGGGCGTCCAATGTCCTTGTAAATGATTTTTCAATATTAATTGGGACTTATTGGTGGAACACGGTGCGGGCGGCATCATTGTCCCCGTGTGATGCAACTTAATATTTATTGACCCGCCTGGTCACTGGTTCACAAGCGGCGGAGAAGTGTCGATCGCAGGCAGGGAGCGCGACGTCCCTCAGTAAATAAGCCATTACGGAGGCAAAGTGAGCAGTTACTGAATGAATAATCATGTGACCCGGGGACGGGGGCGTGTGGGGGCACAGACCTTTTATCGCACCCCAGTAATGAACTGCATTGTAAAAAAGAACTCCTGAAGAAAAGTTTCCCCACCAGTTCTATACTTTGTCTGTATCCGTAAACTTTGTGCAGGTGATTGTTAAAATTATCAACATATAATAATGCAAATTCTCTCCCTCTCTCTCCCTTTCTCCCTCTCTCTCCCTTTCTCTCTCTCCCTCCCTCTCCTTTTCTCTCTCTCTCTCTCTCCCTCTCTCTCTCTCTCTCCTTCTCCCTCTCTCCCTCCCTCTCCTTCTCCCTCTCTCTCTCCCTCCCTCTCCTCTCTCTC
>NW_017306898.1:306567-326567 GCF_000935625.1 Nanorana parkeri | reverse complement strand
AGGTATCGAAGCATTTGGGCGGGTACGAGTAGTCACCCAAATACTCGGTATCGACAACGATACTAGTATCGGTGCATCCCTTCTAAGAACATTTGTTTTTGTCAGACAGTAATAGGACCAGGCTGTGTGGCAGAGCAGCATAAATCCCATAACTGGATAGACGGAAATACAGATTCTTTGGCAGTTTAAAACATAGTTACATATAGTTACATATAGTTACATAGTATTTGAGGTTGAATAAAGACACAAGTCCATCAAGTCCAACCTATTGCGTGTATGCATTTATGAGCATTTATGAGCAGGTGTGTGCGTGTATATGTGTCCATGTGTGAAAACCATTCCTGTTAGCTGTTTCCCTGGAGTCCAGCTTTCAATTTGTCTTTTTTTATCCGAAATGCAGAGGGTGTATCTTTTGTCTAAACATGGGGGCCATTAAAAGGTTCTCCATCTAAGAAGATTGGTCAGTATTCTAATGTATATGTAACATCATTAAACAAAAGGTTCGGCCTAAAAGGACCGTCAGACTCCGGTAAATCGGATTTCACTTTGCCGAGTTTTGTGTTTTTCCTGCACTAACTGCCCCAACTAATGGCGATGTAAGACGGAGCCGGCCAGTTCTAAAGGATGCTTGAGTCCCGGACAAAATCCATTAACGGCAATTAGCGTCAGAGATTTGGGGCCGCTGAGCTGCGCGGCTCGCCCCCCCAAAAATGAGACGCGGTCTGAATGGTGAGAGCGCGCCGGAATATAAACAGCAATGCTAATGGGCACCGGGCTGAAGAAGAGGAAAACTCCACAGTAATTATGTTGTTCAGCTCCTCACCGTCCATAAAGCCGGGAACGCAGAGAGCGTTGATGGCTGTTGTCATTTGTCCCGCGTTGCATAACGAATGATATCAAAGGCTTCGCCCGGCGATGTCGATGGAACGCCGTCTCCTCCCATCAAAGATCTGATATGTCTGTGGTGCATCTTCCACTTGAAAGTGAAATGTTGGTAATAATGGATTACCCGTAGACTGGGCTCATATCCGGCTCTCTGGTCATAAGGTGTTTCCTGTGCACGCTTCTTACATTAATGACTTCCTTTAGCCCTCATTCACACTGGAATCGGCCGGCACGTACAGCTCCGTGCTGCGTGCACGGCCGTATCGGGTAGCTCCCGGGAATCACAGGTGCTGCGTGTGATTAGTACGCAGCCCCCGTCCTTCTCTATGGCACTACGCGGCCGTATGCTGTGGAACATGTACCTAATGTGCATATAAAGTGTCCAAATATAAATATATATACAGAATAAAATATATTATATAAAACTGTGCAGAGACAGTGAATATATGGGACTGATAACAACTAATCATATCATCATTCTAATAAATCACACCATATAAATTGATACCATAAAAATAAAAGTAAAAATACAAATAAATAATCAGTCTAAAAGACAGTCCAATCTTTAACAGTGAAAGAGTGAAAAAAAGCTTTTAAAAAAACTCCTTCCAAATCCCGTTCCGTGCAAATTCAACAGCTTTGTGTCAAATCAATTAGATGTCTTCCAAAAACCAGTGCTCCTCCACGTGTCCAACAGAAGAGGTTCCCCTAATGGGTATGCACTCACCGCAAATTCTGTATGTTAACAACCAACACACCAGTGGCGTAACAATCGCCATAGCGACCCAGGCGGCCGCTATGGGGCCCGGGCACAGGGGGGCCCGGCCTGGGCATCCCTCTGATGCCGTGTGGGCCGCCTGGGTCGCTATGGCATTTAAGGGTGCTGGCTGTCACTGACACAGCTCAGCAGCGGTGTTTCCCCTCACAGCTGCTGCGGAGCTGTGTCAGTGAGAGCCAGCAGCTACGGCAGAAGAGGCCAACGTTCACAGTGAAGGAGGAGGCCAGCGACCTAAGAGCAGGTGGGGCCAGTGATGTAAGAGGAGGCGGGGCCCGTCGATAAAAGAGGAGGCGGGGCACCGGTACGGAAGATGAGGCGGTGCCTGGCGACCACGGAGTCGGACAGCGCTGACAGGTAAGAGGTGTGCAGCCCATCTGAGACCCTATAGAGCCCACTATAGAGAGTCTATGGTGGGCTCTGCAGGGTCACTCTCAGGTGGGCTGTTTGGTATGTCAGGTGGGCTCTGCAAGTGGCATAACTAGCAATCACGGGGCCCCATACAAAATTTTGCTATGGGGCCCTGTGATTTCAAGTTACGCCCCTGCATCACACGTTTGATCAATCGGAGTAACTTCCAACGTCCTCCTTCCTCAGATTCCGCGCCTTTTGTGCGCGCTCAACCCCAATATACAGCCATAATAAAGCAAATCGAGAACCTCATGGTGCAGTATTTAAAATGTATTAAGCAAACAAACAGTAAAACTCACATTTAAGATTGTATCAGCTGGCCAGGCTACCGCATGAAATTCCGTCTCCTCAAACTGAAAGTGTGGACACTTTATATTAGGGCTGGTAATGTGTTTGATTAATCGAAATTTTTTTTAAATCGATTAATTTCGATTAATTATAACGCACATACAGATCCAACTACATTGGCTTATACACATACAGCACAGCAATGAAGTAATAAAATGAACTAGGATCACACTAATCCAGCACGTTATTAATCTCACGTGCCCCACTCAATATGGCCGCCGCTTGAGTGGGGCAACTCCGAATGATAACGTGCTGGATTAGTGTGATCCTAGTTCATTTTATTACTTCATTGCTGTGCTGTATGTGTATAGGCCAATGCCTTGGCTGGCGCTCGTGCAGAAGGTTTCTTGGGCAGACTCACCGCCCCAAATGGCTCCGTCGGCTAACGAAGGGGGGGAGGAGTCCGGTGACGTCACGGACATCGATGTCACTGGACTCCTCCCCCCTTCCCTTCGTTAGCCCTCACGGCCATCGACGTCACCGGACTGCTTCCCCCTTACCTTCGTTAGCTGACGGAGCCACTTGGGGAAAGGGGGGAGGAGGATCGCCGACGGGACTCCCGGAAGCCGGCGCAGAGGTGAGTGTTTTCATTAGCGATCAAAATAATTTGAATCGATCAAAAAGTTTAACGATTAATCGAGAAATTAATCTTTAATTTCCACAGCCCTACTTTATAGCACTTTAGGTACATGTTCCACAGGAAGGTTCTGAAGTTATATCAATATTATTGATATATTGATTATTGAGGCCTAATAGCCTTAGTGGAACAGCTTTTAACCATTCATTATCAATTATCTGGTTCCATTAGCGCAGATTATCTATTACTATATTTGGAATGCATTTAGCTGAACATCTCAAGCTGGGAACGCATTGAGCTGAACATCTCAGGCTTGGGGTGCATTTAGATGATTGTAATTGGCCTTTAAACCCATTGACAGTGTATTTTACCTCATGGGCCCTATTGGTGAGATCTCCGCATTGAGTTAATGTAGCTTAATATGACTGTTAGCTGGACTCTCCTTTTAAATAATAATGGACTAATCCGTTAATTTTTTTTTTTTTTTTAGCTACAGAAGATGTCATATGAAAAGCCAACGTTAGATGTATATACACCCCCGTTGTGTCATATACTTGTCAGTGGCTCCAATTAGCCCTGTGATATGAAACAATTGCAACTCTCCATCAGGGTCGGGACTTTGTAGTTAAACGAAATGTATATTGATTAATGAGCTTTCAGCTTCGCATACGTTGATGTGCGTACATTTCAGCGCACATCGAGTAATTGGAGACACCTGTGTCACTATAAAATGTCAAGCGGTTCCAGCTTTGGAAAACGTTAACTGGGGTGCTTTCATGTGTCATTTTCATGTTTACTCACTCATTAAAATGCACTGGTCCCATGCACGGAGTCATTCGTGAGCTTTCCAATATTCATGGTCTTATTTAGGCAAGGATTGTTGAAGGTCATTTTGGGGCATCAAAGGCATCAAAATGTAACGTATTGCAGGTTACCAGTCCTTAGATGTGGTGGCTGCATTTATATTTATTTATAAAGCTTATTTTTCTTTATTTTCATCTGCTGATCCTACCAGTAACACACTTCCTGTCCTAGGGTGACATCGCCCACTTCACTGTATTCATTGAGAAGAAGTGTTGTCACTAGGGATGCACCGATACCGGAATTTCGGTATTGAGTACAAGTAGCAATATTTTTTTTTACGGTACTCGCTGATTCCGATACCGGAAGTCCCATTAGGAAACCATGCGGCGTGTAATGACTCACAACCCGGCTTCCCGATAATTAGGGAAGCCGTCCCCATGCTTCCTCGTCACCAGGTGACAAGATAGCATGGAGCCGGCTTTCTGGCCAATCAGGAATCCGGGCGCTGCGTAATGGCACGGCCCCTGGCTTCCTGATTGGCCGAGAAGCCGGCTCCATGCTCCCTTGTCATGAGGTGACGAGGGAGCATGAATCCGGCTTCCTGGCCAATCACAAAGCCGGGCGCCACTTCATTACACGGTGCCCGGATTCCTGATTGGCCAGCTTCCCAACCAAATCAGGAAGCTGGGCAGTGAGTCATTAAACCCTGCCCGGCTTCCTGATTGGCCGGGAAGCCTGCTCCATGCTCCCTCATCACAAGTGACAGGGAGCATGGTGCTGGCTTCCTGGCCAATCAGGAAGCCGGGCAGCGTGTAATGACTCACTGCCCAGCTTCCTGATACAGAAAGTATCGGGCTAGGCATCGGATCATTTGGGTGAGTACGAGTACTCACCCAAATACTCGGCATTGGTACCGATACTAGTCGCTAGTTGTCACCCTAGATTTGGACTACAAAAATGACCTCCGCTCCTCATCCCTATGACAGAGAGATTTGTAGTTTGTCAACAGAAAATAACATTGTTTGAGATTCCACTTCATCTCACAATAAGTGACAAGGACACTGAACTTAGGTTTAGATACACTTTACATGGGATGTATAACCAAAACCTTTTTTTTTTAGGATTGTTTGGATCGAGTAGGAAATGGTAAAGAACCATGGTCGGTTTATTTTGTCCTGAAGATGCAACAACAAGTGAGAATAAACCTCTTCAAAGTGAGCGAAATTCCATTCTTAGGCAGCTGGGGAAAACTTATCCCCACTGGAAAATGTACCCTGTTCTGGTCAAAAATGTAAAATTTTGACCTTCCCCGTCACATTTTTGGTGATAAATAATTTTTTGGTGTCCCCGTCTTAGTCCGTAGGGTTCAAAATTGAGTTGGCTTCGCCCTTTGCCGCTATAACAGCTTCAACTCTTCTGGGAAGGTGTCCACAAGGTTTAGGAGTGTGTCTATGGGAATGTTGGACCATTTGTGAGGTCAGGTACTGATGTTGGAGGAGAAGGCCGGGCCCGCAGTCTCCACTCTAATTCATCCCAAAGCTGTTCTATCGGGTTGAGGTCAGGACTCTGTGCAGGCCGGTCAAGTTCCTCCACCCCAAACTCCCCCATCCATGTCTTTATGGACCTTGCTTTGTGCACTGGTGCTCAGTCATGTTGGAACAGGAAGGGGCCATCCCCAAACTCTTCCCACAAAGTTGGGAGCATGAAATTGTCCAAAATGTCCTGGTGTGCTGATGTATCGACTATGCAGACAGTTGGCGACTTCTGCGCACTGTGCGCTTCAACATGCGCTGACACCGCTCTGTCATTTTACGTGGCCTACCACTTTGTGGCTGAGTTGCTGTTGTTCCCAGTTGTTTACACTTTGTTATAATACCATTAACAGGTGACCGCGGAATATTTAGTAGCAATGAAATTTCACGAAACACCTGAATCCAATAATTTGGAGGGGCGTCCCAATACTTTTGGCAATATAGTGTATATCTAAACCCAAGAACAAAAATGTAATATATTGTATCTTTCCACTGATTAGATGTGGTGACTGCGTTAGTTTGTTTTTCTGGGTAAGTATATTTTCTCCAAGTGTAGAGGCAACAGCAGCCATCAGTGTGTGAAGCCCGCATTGTCTGTATAGATGGACATAGAGAATATTCCTTCTATAGTCTTCGAACCTGATACAAGTCGATAGAAGCACATTGTTTGTTTCTCTCACAATACACAATACATAGTCACACGTCTTTATGTTTTTACTGAATAACCCCGAGGAAATTTAGTGTCAAGATGACCTTGCGATTGGTGAATGTCATGGCGAAACTGTAAATGAGTCACAGCGATAAATCCGCGGCACTTAGATTTCTATGTAAAGCCGTTCTTTATCAGAAGACAATCTGTCATGAAGTTCTGTTGAAGATTGTAAACATGAGCATGCAGAGCCCATCTAACACCCACCAAGATCATTACCGTCCGCTCAGGCTAGATGATGTTATGCTGCTCATGTGGAGACATCCCACTGAACGGACCTGGAAGAACAAAGCAGAAGGGATAGAGTAAAGCCCATAGTGCTAATTTAAAGCGGATTTATAATGCTGATTTATTTCCATTTGTTAGGTTATGATAGCACAGCTTAGTGAAAATCAAAAAAAAATAAAAAAGAATTAAATAAACAGGTGATTAAAAAGTAAAAAAAATAATAAGAAACAAATTATTAAAAAAATAAGAAAATAATTATAAAAAATAAACAATAAGATTTTTTTAAAATAAAAAAAATAAAAAAAAGTAAACGATAAGATAAATAAAAATGTAAAAAGTAATAAAAAAGTAAAAAGTGATAAAGTAAAAAGAGGGCGGGGAGAGGGGCACATTGCAGAACCTGGCCTTGGGGCGGCAGGGAGAGTAAATCCGGCCCTGATAATACAGTATTGTTCCTTATCCAAGTGACTCCTGTCTATGTGCCACAAGGGCATTAGACTTTTAGATCTACTCTCAAGAGTACATTTGTACAACGCATCTTCCACTACACAGTGCTCTACTTCCTTCAAGTGTAATCTATACACAGATTTGAACAACACAATACCTTCCCACCTCAAAGATGATTTCATATGCAGGTTTGCATCACATATTATGTGTTTTTATGCTACTTAGGCTTCAACCTTTGAAAGGTCCATCAAGGCATCCGCAGCTAATTCATCTCATGCTAATATTCACTCTTCATTATACAGCAACTGCAGTCTATTCATGAAGCACCAAATTGTCTCTCAGGAAAGTGTCTCTATTCCTTGATCCTATGCGTACTATTATCTCACTTCACGCTGTTCTGGCTCTTCACAGGTCGGGTGCATTATCCATATGAATATTCCAATATCTATTCCGCCAGTATTTTTCTGCATCGATATTACGTGGCTATTTGAGCATCATCACAGTTTGCTTGGTTCCTTGAGATATATAGCGGCATAACCATAACAAGGTTACACATATCCATTCAAGCTGCGTGGAAGATCTCCATGTATAGCTTGTTGGCATTATCTGCATTGTTATTATCTGGTGGTGCAATGACCTGTTGGGGTTGCTTGCCACATCAGAATACAAAGTTACATACGGTTATTCTACATGTAACATGGTGGACATGAGACCGGAGTATTACTGAAGGATACTCACCTTTGTGCAGAATAATACCAGTTTTTTACACTCTGACATTTCCTGAGCTTTACATATATTTTTGTATAAAATCTATTATCTATACCTGGTCCTAGTTCTTTATGACTATTGTAGAAGGGTGTGGCAATGCCACAATGTAATTTGGCAACATTGTACCCAGGAACACTCAGTTAGAGGGGCTGAGAGGTTCTGTCACACTTGCAGCTGAGCTGTTACTTGTAGTTCTTCAAGTATATACATACCTCTTACCCCTGGTTCTGCAGGCATGTAGGGCTGTGCTGTTGCTTGTAGTCCTCCAGACATGTGCTCTGAACCTGACTCACTCTTGCAACTCTTGTCTGCAAGCTTTAGGCGTCGGCCGACCTCTCCTGCTGTTTCTTATGCAGCTTCTCGGCCAATCAGTGCAGTCTGCTTGTAGCCAATCCTGTGGATCCTCTCTCTTCCTCTCTCTATTTATACTCAGGGCAGCGAACGGCACACAGCCCGAGCAACGCTTTCCTAAGCTAGTTGCAGAGTCCCCATTTGTGATTTACCCTGAATTCCTAGAAGTTTTCACGTGTACCGAACCTTTGGCTTGTCCTTGGAAATCCCTGTCTACAGGCTGCCCTGTGCTTCCCTTTTGTCCTTGGAAATCCCTGTCTACAGGCTGCCCTGTGCTTCCCTTTTGTCCTTGGAAATCCCTATCTACTGGCTGCCCTGTGCTTCCCTTTTGTCCTTGGAAATCCCTGTCTACAGTCTACGCTGTGCTTCGCTTTGTCCCTGGAAGTCTTCAGACTGTCCCTAACCTTTGATTTGTACCCTGTACCTGTTAGGTGAGTTGGGTGGACCTAGGACGCAGCCAAGCCCATCTCCACCATCAGGAGCTCTGGCGCATACCCGCTGGCTCTTAGATTCCACATCCTGGTGGACCCCTGCCACCTACTCATCATACCATGCCACCTACTCAGCATTGCAGCACCCTGCCTTGTATTTGAACTTCCAGCTTTAGCTGACTTCCACTACCTCATTCAGTTCCCCTGCTCTGTTCCCCTGCTTGTACTCCAGCTCTGGGAGTCGTCAGCCTACACTGCTTGGACCCTTTTCTCTGAGTGTCCCTGCCAGTGTAGTGGAAAGGGTCCACATACCTGACTCCAGTTCATAACTGTGAGTCCCAATCCATGGATGTTAAAACTTTTCCAGGGAAGAAACTGACTTTTAAGTTCCTTCCAGGTTTTCCGGACTATAGTGGGTTGGAATCTCTATTCCTGGGGCCAAGTGTTGCCAATGACCAGTATAGCTGGATCAGGTGGCTGAGAGCAGCCTTATTAGGAGTCTGGACCAGAGCTCAGGGGAATTGTGTTGGAGTTGTGTGTGTGCATGAGGCACACGGGCAGACTCGGGTGCGTGCTGGACGCACATGGAACAGCCGGGGGAGGCTGGGAGAGGTCAGGAAGGTCGGTGACCCAAGGGAACTGTTGGGACACACTGCTGCGAGAGCAGTGTGAATATCACACAGAGATGTGCTGAGAGGCTTGGAGCTGAGGAAAGCTACTGAACAATACTAAGGACTGTATAGTTCTTTATGGCTATCTATACCTGGTCTTAGTTCTTTATGGCTATCTATACCTTACCTTAGTTCTTTATGGCTATCTATACCTGGTCCTAGTTCTTTATGACTTATCTATACCTGGTCCTAGTTCTTTATCACTATCTATACCTGGTCCTAGTTCTTTATCACTATCTATACCTGGCCTTAGTTCTTTATGACTATCTATAGTATACCTGGTCCTAGTTCTTTATGGCTATCTATACCTGGCCTTAGTTCTTTATGGCTATCAATACCTTACCTTAGTTCTTTGTGACTATATATACCTGGCTTTAGTTCTTTGTGACTATATATACCTGGCTTTAGTTCTTTGTGACTATCTCACCTGATCCTAGTTCCTTATGAGCGGGTACGCAGTTAGCCTATTAAGTAATTTTTGATAGAAGGTAGAAATTAGAACCACGTAGATATTTTTAGATAAGCTGCATATGGTTGTGTTTCAGTATTTTCTCATAGTTACTTGTTTTTATGTCACCTTTACAGATGTCAGACATGAGTAATGAGGTGTGGGTGTTAGGAATTATTATGTTCATTGTGTTAACGACTTATCTTTTCACATGTCGCTAGTGCCTCGGGATGTATTGTTAATTATTTTCACTATAGAACGTTAAGCAGATTTAATCAAATTGATTTTTAAGACAATTAATTCATAGAGGGAAATGTATTAAAACCGGGGCAGACAGAATCTGGAGCAGCTGCTTTGCAGCTTACTGCCTTTTCCTGTAGTGCTGGCTCAGGTTACAAGCCTATACAAATGTATACACAGACACCGTGTATCCATTCCTGAGACAAAGCAGTCTGCTGCAAAACAGAAGTTCTGCTCAGCATGAGAAGAGATACAGATTTAAAAGGAAGAGCAGCAAAGAGAAGGGAAACAACCACGGATTACAGTAAGGCGCACATTACAGTATTGTTTTATGTAAAACAATCTGAGGGTTTAATGTCACTTTAACTGTACAAACTGACGAGAGAAGCTGATTGGTTACAATGGGCAAATGCTCCAAATTTTGTCTGCTCCAGTTTTAATAAATTCCCCCCTTTGCGTTTCCAGATCTCCCTTTCTCTAGAACCTGAATATTATATGTCTCCGATTGGGTTACGCAGTGCTGTTCTAACTTACAGGGTTCTTTGGCACAGTAATATACCTATTTTTCGAACAGTAACATACCTGTTGATCTGGGTAGGAATCCAGTGTCCTTCCTGTGTACTGAACTGTAGTCTGAAACAATGTTATCAGCTCTCCAAGCTATCTTCAGCGAACTGCTCAACCCCTCCACCCTATGTAATGGAGATGAGAAGAGGTGGAGGTATTTGTAGTTCATATTAGGAGAGCAGCCTATGATGACAATGCTGTGTTTACAGATACAGTACAGTAAGTGAGTTGTTGTTGTCACCTTAGGACAGGATCTTTGCTACTGGCAGAATCAACAGGAGGAAAGGAGGAAATAAAGAAAATAAACTGAAATAGGAAGAAAACTAACGCAGCTGCCAAATCTGCATGCTGGTATAATGTAATATATGAACATGTATGTTTTTGTTGTATGTTTTTGGATTTGTACAAGCTATAAACCAGTTGTATTTAAAATATGTTTTTTTCACAAATACATAATTGCATTACTTGGGGTTTTTATATCTGTGTGGTGCTCTCTGGTTTATCTTTTTCCCACTGTTTGTAGATTGAATGTCACCCAGGAGCTAAGCTAAGAATCTAAGATGGATCCCATGCTTTGGAACAGTGTGACAACCAGCATCACCCAGTCCCTTCCACTCTGGCACAGTTGTCATGAATACACCTCTTGTAGTCCAGGGGGTGACATCACAGCACTGCCCCAAGCACCAGAGGCTCTTGTTATGCCGGCCCTTTGCTAGGCCCAGACAGTCCATATGCCCACCCCAGTGGGACACCTAGTCCCATAGTAGTGGCACACATCAGTGGCATGTGCACTGAAGATCTCCTCCCATGGTGCATTGACTATAACTTGACATCCATATTAAATGTATGTGGAAGTTACAAATTAAAAATAGAGGAGTCACCGAGAGGACAGAGGAGTCAGAGGCTAATTAAATATATTTTATCCAGTCGTTGGGCTTTAATGACTCATGGAGATATAAATGACACAAATGGATGCATCTCCATAATTATTAAAGGAGAACTATGGGGTCAGTGTTTTTCTCCATAGTTCTCCTAAGGGTCACAGGAGGACATAAACTAGCGTCCTCCCGTGACCCAAAGCTCAATATATAGGGAGCTACAGCTCGCGGTATACTGAGACCGCCGCAGCCGGGACGGATCCCAACATTACTGTCGAGATCCACCGAGCTACGTGATTGACAGCTGGCTCTGCCTATCTTGAGACAGAGTCAGCTGTACCCGCCCCCTCTTCGTCCGTTCCGACAGTCAGCGCTGGAGGATCGGAGCAGGGAGGGGGGAATCCCTGCAGGGAGCCGAGAGTGACAGTCATGGCTCTCTGCAGGGACATGATCGAGAGGTGAGCGAGCGACAGTATATGTTCGCTCACTTCCCTGATCTATTGAACCAACGTGTGACAGTCTCATTGTCACAGGTCGCCTCGAACTATGAGGCTGAGTGAAAATCACTCACTCATCACTCATAGTTCTCCTTTAATACATCATTTATATGTATTATCTTAATATGTATTATTAAGATTATCACATTGACAATGGTGGCCCTTTAAATAGTTGGTTAGTATAGTCCCCCCTTACATTTGTGGTGAGTGAAATGCTCCCTTACATTATTGGTCAGTATACTAACCCCTCCCGTTGGTGGTTAGTAGGCATGCTATGTACCTGTAAGAACCTCCCTTGTGCAGACATCCAAAAGCCCTGACACTGCTGCTGGGCACCGCCATATTGGATGTGATGTCAGCACCCCTAGCAGAGCTGTCAGTCAAGTGACATTATATAGTATTCTATAGTATCCTCGCTCTGTGTATTTTTTAATTATCTTATTCTATTGTCTTCTGGCTACTCACATGATGCTATGTCCTCTAACTTGTTGGACTTCTTCGAATGGTGGGCAGTCCTAGAGAGTAGCATTGATGTGATGGCATTAGCATTAATACACTGTGAGTGCGGGGTGCTGTTCTTAGCGTGTGCGGCCATGACATCATGTAATCATTTATTCACAGTCTTCCAGGTTGAATGACCCTGGGTGTCATCCAACCCGAAACACTGAGGGCATCTTGTGGCGAAGGAGCATCTTGTTCCGAAAAAGGACAGATGTGGATTGACAATGGGTATTGTAGTCAAAGAAGCAGCTTTTTTTTCTTTTAACATCAAAGGGGATATACACTGAGTGGCCAGATTATTATGACCACCCCATCAGTACTTCGTTGGGCCGCCTCGTGACTCCACGAGATGATGAAAGGTGATCACAAAGAACATTTGTCTATTGAAAGCCAATAATCAAAACACAGAGCAGCAAGCAAAGCTGAATGTAAAAAAACATGCCATTAAATGACTTTCAAGTAGATATTACAATAATAACTTCAAATGTGCACTTACTGAAATTCCCTATAATTTTCCTTTAAGCTAATTAAGCCATTAAGGATCAGCAGGTCTGTCACAGGATGTAAACTGTACTTATTCTACCCTGTAATCCATCCCCTAGTAGTACAAGGTACATCTCGAAATGGGTACAAAATAAAACGGAAACAACAAAAAAAAAAGACAGACCTGATGGTATAATTGCTTCAATGTTCTCACTGCATTTCAAAATCCGTACCTGGAATGCTTAAGAACAAGAGAACGGAACACAATTTTCTCTTCGAATAATTACCCCGGAGACACCTGATGGATCCCCGCTATATACAGACATATTTGTTATGTATTCAGGCCTTCTGATAACAAGCATTTCCCGCATTAATGCACAACCTCCGGCAAACAAGTGGACAACATTCTGAGAATTATATATACAGCGGGGAGTATTCAAATGCGTCTCACTCATACATGTAAAACATAGCCAATTTATTGGATGCTTCTCTGTATTTTCTTAATTAGGGCTTCAGTCTCAAGTAAAACTTTGTTTACAATTTGCAATGTCGGAGCTGCTTAGACCTTCAAATATAAGTTATATTTGAAGGTCTGGGGCCATAGAAATAATGAATTGTGAGATAATTAATGCAATATAAAGCTTGACTAATGACAAGGCCAAATGCATTGATGAACTACCAATTAAATATGCTAAAGGAGCAAGAAATAAACGAAGAGAAGAGTTTTCTCAAGTCATAAGAGGCATTTATCTACTGTAGGTGAGGAAATGACAGAAGAATGGCTACAGGCTATTTTTGTAGCAATCCCGAAGAAAGATAAAACCACAAAATATGAAGAATATCAGACAATAGTTCGGATACCACATGCGATGAAGGTTATGAAAAGGTATCTACAACTGCAGCAGGTGAAAACTCCACCGCAACACCACCAAAGTCAACTCATTGCAATATGGCTTTTGGCCAAATGTTGGCACAATCAACAGCACCACCACATGCAAAATCTTGCTCACAAACCAGATCAACAAGCAACAAGAAAACTGAAAATTTAATCATACTTACCGTAATTTTCTTTTCCTGGTTATACTCCATGGCAGCGCTGACAAATGGGTTTAGATCCAATTACCCCTAGCTGACAGGAACCAAAAGGGTTAAACAAGGCCTAACCCTCTCTATAAAAGCCCCTCCTCCTGCTGACTTCCCCAGTCTAGTAACAAGCTAAAAACTCCATAGGGTGGGAGCCCAGCGCTGCCATGGAGTATAACCAGGAAAAGAAAATTACGGTAAGTATGATTAAATTTTCAGTTTTCCTGGCTAGGGGGACAGGAACAAAAAGACTGGGGAAGTCAGCAGGAGGAGGGGCTTTTATAGAGAGGGTTAGGCCTTGTTTAACCCTTTTGGTTCCTGTCAGCTAGGGGTAATTGGATCTAAACCCATTTGTCAGCGCTGCCATGGATATGGCCAGGAAAACATATTTTATGTTTTACTGACTTTGGCAAGGCATTTGATCATGTCAAGCAAGACACTCTTGAAAAGGGGTATAAGTCTCATACCTGCTACCCTGTTTCCCCGAAAATAAGACCTACCCCGAAAATAAGACCTAGAACTATTTTTGGGAATTGCTAAAATATAAGACTTACCCCGAAAATAAGACCTAGTTGTGACCATTCCTAGGGCTGGTGGTGGCATAAGGGGGAACTTGAAGAGCCATGGGAGAGGCAGGAGAGAATCAGCGGTGCCAACGAAGCCAGCGCTAGAGAAAGCAAGGCGGCAGCGGAGGGAGCAGAGCCACATAAGCCGATGCTTCCTCTATAGCGCCGGCTCCTGTCTCAGGCGGAGTGATACCAAATCCAGCGTGCCTGTGAGGAATAGATAGTGAAAGTGCGATTCGCTCATTCTGGCCAGCGATTGGTTAGCAAATTGCTCTTGGAAAGGTACGGCACCCCTGATTGCCCTGATCACCATATTTTTGTACATGAATACATGTAGACTTTTCTACATGAATAAGTGTGGATTGTAGTACATTAAAAACAAAAATAAGACCTACCCTGAAAATAAGACCTAGTGTGTTTTTTTGGGTCAAGAAAAATATAAGACAGTGTCTTATTTTCGGGGAAACACGGTATCTATAGCAAACAGCAAAGGTTTATGAAGATGGACTTGATGCAAGGATGTGTTCTGTTGTCTCTGCTGTTCAACACCTAGACATGAAGTTGCTCAAGGTGTTCGTGAAGGTTTTGGAATTCCAGTGTATGAGCATAAGAAGATCTTACAAAAAAAAAAGCTGTGCAGACGATACGGTTTTGCTTGCAGAATCTAAGGAAGAACTCAACCATTTACTTAAAGGAGAATTATGAGGCGAGTGATTTTCACTCATCCTCATAATCTGAGCCGACCTGTGACACTGAAACTGTCACAGGTCGGCTCAGTAGATCGGGAAGTGAGCGAACACATTGAAAAAGCTGTACCCCAACCTGTCTGACTATCTCCCACTCTGACTGCCTTTAGGTGATCCCTTAAAACTCATCTCTTCAGGGAAGCCTATCCCACCTCAACCTAACCACTGAACCATCACGTTCTCATACAATTTATCCCCACACAGCTACCTCCTCGTGTCACTTCCCCCGCCCCTTTTAGATTGTAAGCTCTCAGGGGCAGGGCCCTCCTTACCTTCTTGTCCTGATTTCTTTTGTTATGCCATCCTTATATTGTAAAGCGCTGCGCAAACTGCTGGCGCTATATAAATCCTGTATCATAATAATAATTGGTTGTTCCAATTATGTACAATAAAATAAGAATGGTTTTAGACCTAAACCTAAATGTGTCTATGTGAATCCATAAAGGTAGTACCTGAAAAGTCCCAGATTTCCTTTCTTTTAGAAATACGTTTAATTCTTGTAATAAGGATGTGATGCAAGTGAATTATTCAGGGTTGGTTCACATAAAAAGAATTGGCATTGTTGTAATTTTTAGGATAAGGGTAAATTTTCTCTTTGATAAATGTATAAAATAACCTTTTACATTTCCTTTCAAAGAACAGATAACCGGAGGACAAAGCTTTCCGTTCACCGAGGTTCCTCGGTCGTAGCCCCCAGTCGTTGTTTGGCTGAGTTCGATGGTAAAGGCGGTGGAGCCGAGCCAAATTCTGTTTATTTGCCTGCCGGATGCAGATGCCAAATGTGCCGACGTATCTGGCAGTCGCGGCCTGATCACCATGCCTTCCGGGGAGTCAGACTAGTTGCGTTATTGCGCTGTGCCTCGTAATTCAACTAGGAGCGCTAATGTGATTTTGGCCGACATTAAATGCTGTCGTTTTCATTCAGTCGGCTGAAGTAATGAGATTAGGGCGAGGTGAGTCGCCATGTTTGAAAGGTTATGCGGTCACATTACTGGTACGCGTTATTTATCCCAGAAATACAAGTGTTGTTATCAGTGATAATTCATTATTTTCTCTTCCTGCTGCAAAGAAAACTCCCAGAAATATTATTTTTAAAGAGGAGCTAAAATCTCGCCAACACTTTGTAGGCCCCTTCCTATCTGCCCCATTGGTTCAAATTTTATAATCTGTAGCAGGAGTTCTTAAAGAGTATCCAAACCCCAAAAACAGAAATGTCATATACTGCAGCTTACCAGTCCTTAGAGGTGGTGGCTGCATTAGTTTTTTTTTCAGGCCCTTCTTTCTTTATTTTCACCTGGTGATCCTGCCAGTAACACACTTCCTGTGCTAGGGTGACAACACTCACTCACTGCACTGTATCTATTAAAGGGCAGCTTTGGCACCTTGGAGTACTTGCCCTTAATTTGAACCAGGGGCGTGCCAAGGCTGGGTGTCACCCGGAACAGAGACCAGGTGACACCCGGCGTGACGTCATCGAGCATGCGTGGTTATCTTATTAACGCCTGCCCATGGGCCATCTTGGTGATGGAGGCCGGCAGAAGGAGGAGGGGACGTTCATCGGGCGGGATACGGTATGCCTCTCTCCTGACACTGTCGGGCTCTCGGTCCATGACCAAGTGCTGGACTTTTAATAGGGGGTGACACCAAAATGACTTGCAGCATCTTGATTGCACCGCAAGCACAATGATCCCGTGCGGGCGATCACATTGAAGCTGTAGGGCGTGGCTACGGTGCCATTAACTTCAATGGCCCGCCACGCCCCCTCCTGCCCCACAAAAAAATGCGATGCAGTGCGTCCCGGCCAGAATCAAACTGGAAAGTACTGCATCTGGTGTGAACGTACCCTAAAGGCTACGTTACAGATCCCGGTAATATATGATTTGAACCATAGTAGATCCCTGGTGCTCAACCTGCGGCCCAGGGCCACTTGTGGCCTTTAGTCACTTCCTCCCTTGGGGGAGTTTTGGTGCTTAGCCAGTGAAGAAAAATATTGCTTAGAATGGTTCCTTCCTGCCTTCTTCTTTCTTTCCCTTCCTTCCTTTTTATTTATCTCTTCCTACTTCTGTTTTTTTTTTTCCTCTCTGATCTTGTACTGTGGATCTTGTTGAGAAAAACATTAAAGTCCTTTCTAGAGGGAAGTTAAGAGCACAAATGTGGAAGCACTGATTTGTAAAGGTCTCTAGCAGTCCCACGTTATGTGTCTTGTCTCATCTATGTCTCTTGAAGCATGTATCCAGTCCATGACCATCTTCTGTAGCATGTCCATAGTCTTTGGCCATCTTCTGTAGCACGTCCACAGTTCATGACCATCTTCCGTTGCATGTCCACAGTCCTTGGCCATCATCTGTAGCATGTTTACAGTCCACGACCATCTTCTGTAACATGTCCTCAGTCCCTGATTATCTCCTGTAACATGTCCACAGTCCATCAACCATTTCCTATAGCATATTCACAGTCTATTACCATCTCTTGTAACATGTTTACTATTCATCACCATCTCCTGCAGCATGTCCACAGTCCATTACTATCTTCTGTAGCATGATTATTGTCCATCACCATCTCCTGTAGCACATTGACAGACCATGACCATCTCCTGTAGCATGTAGGGACCCCCTCACTCAACAAAATGTTTTCACTTGATTTTTCTATTGACTTTTGTCATATGAGCCAGTCTGAAAAAATCTCATCCAATAGTGATTGTGGCCAGTCAGCCAACAGACCAGCGTAAGGGAATTCCCCCATCTAAGCTTTTAGCCTCTTCCACAGCACAGCTCTCTGCCCAGGCTATGTACAGCACAGCGATGATGTCACAGCTACTTTTACCAGGCAATCTCTGGGGTTGCATAGGCAATTTCTGCGCACACAGTGGATTTAGATCCCGTGTGGCTATTAAGGAATATATTTGAATGACATTTTCTGTGCCTGGAATTCGGCTTTAACCTCGGCCACTAGGACTGACTGATCTGCCCCGGACTACGGAGCCTCACATCTGCAAATCTAATAACTGAATGTTTTTCAATTATTGTAAATTGATGAACTAAGTGATGCAAATTGAGTAATAGCAGTTTAATTGCGCAGACTGTAAAACGCAAGCAGCTGCACTCCGATGTCTGGCAGCGGCTGGTACAATAGAATAATCTAAATCACTGATAAGATGAGGGCTCAGTGCAGGGGTAGACAACCTCGGCACTCCAGCTGTGATTTAACTACAAGTCCCATAATGCCTCTGGAAGTCATGCCTGTGGCTGTTAGAGTCAGGCAATGCCTCATGGGACTTGTAGTTCCACAACAGCTGGAGTGCTCAGTTTGACCACCTCGGGCTTAGTGGTTAGCAGTATGTCCTTCGAGCACAGTTCCTGGGCCCTGTAGTGACCAGGGGTCCTATCTGCATGGAGCCTGTATTCTCTCTCTGTATTTGATTGTTTTGTTCCACATTCACTCCCATGTGTTGCGATAATTGCATTCGGTGAACACACCTGCCCTAGTGCCAGGGCCATCCCTATAATGTGGTTGCCTTGGTGCGTTCTGTGCTGTTCATTGTGAATAGAAACCCAGCATGCTGTACAGCAGAGCTCAGTGCACATACGCCCTGTGCCCATGTGCCCTGCAGTGCATCCGGAAAAAGGGTCATATGCTTTGGCAGCCTATTTATAAATAATAAGCTGCCTTAATGCGACGCATGTTAGAACTGACCAATGCATGTTACAATGTAACTACAATGGACCATAACTCTCTAAGTTCAGCTGTTTCATAAATATTGAATTAATTAAATTAAAAAATCATTCCAACCAGGTGCGTAACTAGAAATCACAGGGCCCCGTTGCAGAATTTTGTATGGGGCCCTGTGATTTCTAGTTACACCCCTTGCAGAGCCCACCTGAGATCCCATATAGCCCGCATGAGAGTGACCCTGCAGAGCCCAGCATAGACTCTCTATGCTGGGCTCTGCAGGGTCTCAGGTGGACTGGTCACATCCCTGCACACCTCTTACCTGTCAGCCCCGATCCCCTGTCAGCCTCCTCCACCACCAGGCCCCGCCTTCTCCTTGGTCGCCAGTGGGCCCCGCCTCCTCCTCCTCTACTGCCGCCGGGTCTGGTCTCTTCCTCCCCTGCCGACGGGCTCCGCCTCCTCCTACGCAGCTGCTGGCTGTCACTGACCGGCTGTGAGGAGGAACGCGCCGCTGCACAGATCACTGACAGGTTCATACTCATAGCCGCCAGTGACAGCCAGCAGCCTGCGATGCCATAGCGACTCAGGCGGCCCACATGTCAACCCTAAAGGCCGCCAGTGACAGCCAGCAGCCTGCGATGCCATAGCGACTCAGGCGGCCCACATGGCAACAGGGGGACCCCTTTGTTCCTCGTCCTGGCCGGGCCCCCCTGTGCCCCGGGCCCCATAGCGGCCGCCTGGGTCGCTATAGCGACAGTTCCACCATTGATTCCAGCCCAATTGCGACACATGTTACAATGCACCGATGCATGTTATAATGTTACAGAGGCAGGAAAATGGATCATAATGGTCCCCTGGGGCGGGGGTATTGAACAGGTGTAAATAGTTAATATACTTTCCAAAGTTCTGCAGAATTCTTTGGCACTCTATTCATGAATAAAGAGGCAAAACCATCTTTACATCCGGGACAATGAAACAAATTACCCGAGTGGCCACTTTATTGCATACAGTAGAATCTGATCTCTATGGTACGCTCTGCATTATGTGGCTGGAACATTACATAACGCACTCAGACACGGTTCAGGTTGTTTTGACCAAACAGGATCGGAAAATAGACATGACCGAAGCCCTGGCTGTGAAATGATTGTTGGTTGCAGCACCTCAGAATCCGCTGAGCTCACACAATGCAGTCTAGAGAGAATGGAAAGCAAAAACAACATCTAGTGCAGTTCTGTGCCTCTTTGAGCAAAAACACCTTAAAGAGACCCTGTCACCACACTGAAACATTGCAGGTAAAAGCACAAAAAATGAAGTATTTTAAATGATTATTTGCAGTGCTCCCCCCCCCCCCCCCCCACCCCCCCCAACTACCATTATATTCATCA
>NW_017306898.1:303903-306543 GCF_000935625.1 Nanorana parkeri | reverse complement strand
CCCCCCCCCCCCCCCCCATCATAAATTACCTTTCATTCATCTGCAATGTGCCATTAAAGTAGAAGATTTGTCCACTCCATAAAAAGCCAGTATCCTATCCCTGCCCCCTCTTTCCTTGCACATCATAGCCTTCTCCATTTCTGGGAGTGTCTAATTACTGTCTGTGGTGGCCCAGCTCATCCACTCCTGCCCACACTTCCCTACATAGCATTTTATGTATCAACCAGGGTAGCAATACTATAGAGTGTCACTTGAGTGAAAGCTCTGAGTCTGCTGGAGCTGGTGGCATCACATCCAAGATGGCGGCACCCCTGCGGCCGATATGGCCACCGCTCGTTCAGCGCATGACGTCGCCTGTATGTGACGTCATAGGCTCTGCCTCCAAGATGGCGGCGGGCATACGCAAAACACGCCGGCGGCCAATATGGCCACGTGTTCTGAAAACAATAACATGTATGTCTGAATATCGTTTTCGTATATATGGGCATATAATAGTTTCGTAATTTCGGATTCGGATGAACCGCCGAATCATCTGAATTTCGTTGATTTGCAGGTTCGTCCGAATGCACATGTCTAGTAAAATTTCCCTCAAAAATGATCAGCCTATTTGTATTTAGTAAATCAAACCCATTGTGCACTGCAAGGATTAAATACCTGTTTTGTCCAGGGGGGCTCAAATAAAGCAGATATACTCACCTGATCCTCGGCCCCTCCGCGCTGCTAGATGGTCCCCACAGTAGCCCGCGGTATACTGAGACGCCGCAGCTGAAGCAGATCCCGACAATTTTGCCAGGATCCGCCCAGCTGCGTGACTGACAGCTGGCTCTACCTATCTAGAGGCAGAGCCAGCTGTACCCGCCCCCTCCCCCATCCAATCCACCAGTCAGCGCTGGCGGATCGGAGCGGGGAGGGGGGAATCCAGCCCCTCCCCTTTTAGCGTCTCTTACCTTGCCTGTCGCGCCGTGCTGTGTCCTCCGGCCGATGCCGTCATCTGTCTTTCGAGTTCCGTCCCTTGCGAGTGTCCGCGTTGCAAGGATGCGGAACTGGCGTGAATTTTTTTTAAAAAAGGAAATAATCAGACCGCCAGGGAGGTTAAGGTTGGTATTTAATGGTATCGGCTTCCCGGCCTCTTCCACACTCGTCACTTTCCACCATGCAATAATCTTCGCAAAATGGCTTTTACATACAAAACGCTGCAAAAATCAATCAATGTAACATACATGCAGCAAATGTAACCGATCTGTATGATAAAGCCTATAATGAATTTTTGTAGAAATAATTTTCTATTATAATAAAAGGAAATAGAAGCACACGGACGGTAATAAACATAATAGTGCATGTGTGATGCTTTCAGTACATTGACATCAAACACCTATAGACTCTTTTTTTTGCCTTTTCATATATCACTATAAAATGAATTTTGCCTCTCCATGGAAACTCCAACTTTCTAATGGGAGTCTCTTTTGTCACAGGTATAATGGACTCTATAAAAAGCTGATCTGTGTCTTTTTAATGCTTCAGAATGTTCAGAGATGTAGACTGAAGCTCGGAGATAATTGGGTATAATTATACATGTACATATGATGCTGGGTTCTTAAACACTGAAAAAACATAATTATATCTTATTTTCAGATGCATGGCTTACTTTCTGCACCAACACAGAATAATAGACCTGGTACAGAAAAACCAAGAGTCTATGAGGACTATTAAACCAAAAAAACAAGCTACCGAGGATCATCAGAGAAGAAACCGTAAAGTGTCATTGTTCTGTCTCCAGCAGGGAAAGATAATATGGGTTACCCATCTGCAATATCAAAATCAGCCACTAGATGGAGCGGAAGAGCAATTACCTCTGCTTATGGCAGTTTCAGGAATATTCCACTTTAATAAAACTCCCAACAAACCTTAACCTGGGGAGAGGAGACAGATGTATCCTGGGAGTTTAGATTCCATTTAAGAAGAGGATCCATTACCCTCCGCAGGACATGTCTGGAGGAAAGAGCCCATGTCCCTCTTGGGCAGCTGCGCTGGTAGGATTGAACTTGTCTCTCTCAACATTTGTAAGCTGACACTAGAGTTACATGTTTTATATACTGAGTGTATTATGTTTCCATGTTTTGTTTTTTTTTGCCCGTTTTCACCCCACCGTCAAAATTTCACTGAGGAAAGGTTCACACCTGGGTGACTCCTCACCGTTCGGCAATCGTGCACAAAACCGCGTGGTCATGGAGTCGCCCACCACAGGTGTTCGCGTTGTGGGTGACAATTTTTTTCTAATGGCACCCTAGTCGTGCCGTGCGGATCGCGTGGCTTCCCCCTGTGATTCCGCCCGCCCAAGCTAACACAAAAAAAGCCGCGTCGCGAAATCGTGTCGCGAAAAAAAAGGTACTTTTTTTTGCAATTGCCACACAGATGCCCCCCCCATTGACTTGCAGCTACCACTGTGTGCACTAGCACACGACCGCGCTGCCCCAGGATGCGCGTCCCGGGTGTCGCGCAGGTGTGAACCTAGCCTCAGTCTGGCTTATTGCAGAATTAGTGTCAACACTGCAGCAGCCAATCCTCTGGCAGATGCATCGCCACTCTCAGTGCGCAAGTTTACTCAGAGGCACTTCCTCTTTTCTCCATGTGAAGCACCCC